>NC_051185.1:62369414-62404648 GCF_013339695.2 Rhipicephalus sanguineus | reverse complement strand
GGAGAACAGGAAAGCAATCAAAACTGCATCATACAAGCAAGAACGGTTGCTGCACTGCTAAGATAACTGCCTACACAAACAACATGTTACTGAAGTCGTTACACTGCATTGACCCAACATGTCTCACAAGAGTTCCCATTTCCTTCTCCTTAAATTCTGGGACTAATACATGTGAACACCTCCAGCCAGCACACAGAGGTATGGTTGAGATGCAATTCTAATACTATACTTAGACCGCCAATTTTGATTGTATATATGTTAAGCTCTAAACCATTAATTAAGCTAATTATTATGCTACTGAATCGTATAAATGTATCCATACAATACAGCACAGCAAAAGCATCGTTTCATACTTGAACACATGAAATATAAGTTGAGTGAAAGGAGTTAATATGAAAACAGAATGAAAAATGCATTTACAAGGGTTAGCACAGATTCTGGTAGAAATAATACAGTCTGACTTTCGTGCATAAAACAAAAAAATACTGCTTGTTATATGCATTGGTAGAGTTTACACATTTCCCATTACTGTTTTTATATCGCTTCAATGAAACACAATGATACAATGAAATACCAAAACAAACTTATTCACTTACACGAACACACAAGTAGATATTCCACATTATTGCTATTTATAACTGATTATGATGAATTAATGTGGTAGATACACATCGGAGCACATATAGAAAGCCATTGTGATATGCCTCAATGATCAAAGATCTTTCAATGTCTTACACTGTACAATACACACATCAACTTGACAAAACACTACATGCACCTCAGGCACCAAAGTATATTCATATCATGAGCAAACCAAATGTATTGACTGATCTACAAGTTCCAGCGAAATGGTCTCAGAAAACATGGCAAATGACAATCACAAACAAAATGCCTTTACTTGCCATGATATTAATTACCATTAGCTACATCACGCTTGCACCAACTCTACAAACATTATAAACTGTCAGCATACGCTTATTGTGGAATCGTAAAAGTGCTGTGATCAGACATATTTAGATATTTGCTACTTTTCTTCCACACCTTTCTTTCTGTCTCCAGAGTGTTTCAACCACTCAAACATCCACTTTTTACTCACTGTTTCAACTTTGTGCACTTGCACTACCATTTCGTGAGTCACCGTCAGTTTTGTCTAAATTTAAGAAAACTTCTTGCTAAATTGCTCCAATTTCTGTTATATTTTGCAATGATGAATGTTTCACACGCGTCCACTAGTTTCTAGGCTAACAGGTTTACAAACATATATCCAATTTCACTTCTTTCAATATGGCCAATCAGAGGCAACAGCCAGTAAACATCTCTACACAGCCTTCATTATCGCAAAATCATAGTGCAACGTGATATGGCAAACAAGTGAGTGATTTCCATGAAACCGCCGTTGCAATGCACTTTGCAATGTCCGACGCATGCGACTTCTTGGATGCTCCATAAAGGGCAAGTACACATCTGCAATAGTAGAGATCACTATTAAAACTGGCCTAAACACTGGCGGCACGCTCATACAAACTTTCGCCCTTGGCATCAACCAGTCTTGCAGGTAATAATTTACTTCTGATCCATTACAACTCTGGGTAGTTTTGCAATTGAGTGATTACTTTTCAGAAACTAATTACAGGTAACTTTCATTAGAAGGCTTTTTTTTTATTAAAAGCTAAATGTGAGATTTCATAATAAAACATGTCACCTGATCTTCGAAAAACACCAGGCCTGTGTAAAACGCGCAGCACAGTTACAGCGAAAGCTGGAACAGCAGCCTTTCTAGTGCCCATTCTCAACTCTCATGGGGCAACTAATACAAGTACAGATGCAAAGAGAGAGAGAGAGAATAAGAATAAAAGAAAGGCAGGGAGGTTAACCAGGGCTGAGCCCGGTAGGCTACCCTGCACTGGGGAAGGGGGGAGGGGGAAGGAAAGTTAGAGAGGAGGAGAGAAGAGTCACTCTTTCAGCCGACGTAACAGTTCCGCATTTGACATCACAAACGGCGAATCAGTCCGGTATCCTTGAGAAAACGCAACAGCGCTTTCGTTGCCTCTCGGAACTGTGATGGCAGCCCCATGGTCCTAATATTTTCGCGACAGTGAAAGCGCTTCCGTCCATTTGATTTAGTGCAGTGCTGAGGTGAAGCCTCTCGGTCGCGTATGTAGGGCAGTAACACAGAAGGTGCTCAATAGTTTCGTCAACGGCACAGTCGTTGCACTCGGCGTTGTCGGCCATCTCTATCTTAAATGAGTAGGCGTGGTTAACGCTACACCCAGACGCAGACGGCACAACACTGTATCTTCTTCCCGGGAAAGACCAGGTAGTAGCCGCAGTCGTAGAGATGGGTCGAGAGAATACAGTCGATGGTGTGTGAACTGTGATGTTTGCCACTTTTGCAGTGTCATGTCCTGCGCCAGCTTACTTAGGTATCGAGCCGCATCAATCCTAGATAACGGTATAGAAACAAGGTTCGGCTCTACATGTGGTTTTCTGGCAGCTTCATTGGCGAGGTCGTTGCCGGAGATACCGCAATGACTTGGTATCCACTGAAACACAACGTTGTGTCCTCTTTCAGTCGCATAGTGCAGCATTTCTCGTATCTCCCACACAAGTTGTTCGTACGATCCGCGACGAAGTGCCAACGAAACACATTGTAGAGCCGCCTTTGAGTCGCAGAATATTGCCCATCGCTCAGCCGGTTGTTGCTTGATATAATCGATGGCACCTCGCAGGGCAACAAGCTCCGAACCAGTCGATGTGCTCACGTGACAAAGTTTGTAAGCGAGGTTGATGTGTCGTGATGGGATGACGGTGGCGCCAGTGGAGCTGGCCTGGGTGGTAGAGCCATCTGTGAATACGTGAATTCTGTCAGCATAAAAGGTATGCAAACAGTCCAGAGCTGCTTGTTTCAAGGCCAAAGTAGAAAGGTCTTTCTTGTTTCTGATTCCTGGGACGGAAAGGCGCACTTCGGGTTGACGTAAGCACCACAAGGCGGATGGCAAACGCGCCAAGGGTGTGAAACCCGATGGTAGCAAAGTGCGGTGAGAGCTGACGACGTTGGAGAATGACGCCTGTGGTCGTTGTTCTGGCAGGTACGGCAGATGGCTCGACACCATCCGTGTAATATGCCGAACATGCGCTCTCAGCGCGTCGGTTGTGACGTAGGTCGTAACCGAATGATCCCGAGCCAATATAACTATTCCGGCTGTTGAGGTGCTTCGTGGTAGACCGAGGCAAACACGTAGTGCCTGTGCTTGCACGCTCTAAGTACTCACATATTCGACACGGAAGTTTTAGAAAGCAGAGGAGAGCTATAGCGCAGTAGTCCAATAAAAAGTGCTTGGTATAGCTGTAGCATGGAACTCAGTGACGGACCCCATCTTTTTCCGGCGATGAATTTCAGGACGTGGACAATAGATACGAGTTTCGCTTTCAAGTACGAGATGTGAGGGCTCCAGGAGAGGTCTCGGTCAACAATGACACCCAAAAAACGATGACTTCGCTTGTAGGAGATAGACTGGCCATTAATGCATATCGGGTAACTGGTCATCGCTTTTCGTGTGAAGGCCACCAGCGCACATTTCTCTGTTGAGATTGTTAAGCCTTGCGTGCGAAGGTAGTCAGATGCTTGTGACGCTGCCCTCTGTAGCCTTGCACAAACCTGCAGGCGTGTCACTGCTGGTGCCCAGACGCAGATGTCATCAGCGTATAGCGAAACACTGACTGTTTCCGGGAGCGCCTCCGCCAGGCCAAGCAGAGCAACGTTGAATAGAACCGGGCTTAAAACACTGCCTTGTGGGACGCCACGGCACGTGTAGTGGTCGGAGGTCGGGCCATCTTCAGTATCTACAAAAAAGGACCTTCGTGTCAGGTAACTTCGGATCCAACGAAATATTCGCCCTCCAAGTTCAATTAACAGAAGCGTGTCTAATATAGCTTGATGGGAAACGTTGTCATAAGCACCTTTCACATCAAGAAAGAGCGCAACTGCTATTCGTTTCCTGCATTTCTGCTGCTCTACTGATGACACCAGATCGATGACGTTGTCAATCGATGAACGGCCTCGTCGAAATCCCGCCATGGAGTCGGGGTAAACGTTGTGCCGTTCAAGGAACCATTCCAAGCGCGTGAGAATCATGCGCTCCATGAGTTTCCCAACACAACTGGCGAGAGCTATAGGCCGGTAAGATGTCAGCACCAGAGGTGATTTTCCTGCTTTGAGCAGTGGCACCAGACGGCTGCGTTTCCATTCTTGAGGTACGACGCCATCTTCCCATGGCCGATTAAATAACTTTAACAGTCGTCGTCTTGCTGCTTGGCCTAGGTGACGCAAAGCACTATACGTTATTCCATCGGGCCCTGGTGAAGAGTAACGCCTACAGAGTGTCATGGCAGCTTCTAGCTCTTCCATAGAGAATGGAGCATCCATACTTACATCCCGTGGACCTGGGATATCGCATAAAAGCATGTCGGTGAATAGGACTGTACTGCCGGTGATGTTCGTACAAAAATCCTCTGCAACTTCAATCTCACGGCGGTTTTGACAGAGTGCAAGGGCCTTGAAAGGATGACGTTGCTGGGCGCATGAGCGAAGACCCTGTAGAGTTCTCCATACACGAGACAGTGGCTTGCGTGGATCTAATGACTCGCAAAAGCTTTTCCATCTTTGATCCTGTAGCTTGTCTATTCGGCGCTGTGTCTTTTTTTGCATACGCCTTGCTACTCTAAGATCAAGAATGGACTTGGTACGCCTGTACCTTCTTTCAGCACGTCGACGTAACACACGAAGCCTTTCTAATTCGATGTCAGCTTCGGTACGCTTCCGTGAATGCGTGAAGCTGCGCGTACAATCTTGCATTGCGTCCGCAATTACTTCTTCTAACCTGCGCGAGCAGTCATTCTTGCATGCGTCCTCCACTTGGTCTTCATAAAGCGCCCAGTCAATATTTCGAGAGACCAGCGAGGGCGAAGGCCCTAGGCCATCAATTCTCACATAAGTCGGAATGTGATCGCTGCCATGGGTTTCAATGTCCGTGAACCACCGCACTTTGAACTTAGGGAACATGACACCAGTGTCAGGTCGAGACAGCTGCTATACGTCATCCCTCGCAGAAATGTCGGGCTACCATCACTCAGAAGGCGCAGGTACTCAGATAAGCGAGGTACCTGCAGCACATCTGTAAGGCATAATGTGCACTTTGTTGATGCTGCATGTGGCTGACGATGATGAAGAATACAATTAGTACACATCCAAGGTATTCACTACGCCATAAATCATAATTTTTGTGAAGTAGGGAAGCGCCCACTAGGCCATGCTGCGTCTTTCTGAGGATAAGCGAGGTACCTGCTACACATCTGTGAGGCATTATGTGCACTTTGTTGATGCTGCATGAGGCTGATGACAATTAAGAATTATGGCTTAACCCGTTGTGGTGGATGGGAAGCTTTAAACCACACACTCATGCAATTAGCATTGTGTGATGCCTGGTTACGTTACTCTTCCGCCACGCTATGTTACATACCGTATTTACTTGAATCTAGGCCAGCCCTGATTCTAAGCCAACCCCCGAAATTCGCAAGGCCAGAAAAAAAAAACATCATTGTACTCGAATCTAAGCCGACCCCCCACTTTCACATATCGTTTTTTTTAAAAAAACATCGGCTCAGATTCGAATGAATACGGTATGTTAACAAGATTCCTTGCCGGACATGGCGCCTGTATAGGGTCTTTTTGCAAGGATTTTCAAGCACCAGCATGGCTTTGTGGTAGAATACTTGACTGCCATGCAAAGGGCCTGGGTTCAAATCACATCTAATCCTGGATATTTCATTATTTTTCTTATTTCATGTGATAGCGGTTACGGACACTCGTGGCGGACAACTGCGGTGGCACTGTTGTTGTGATCCCATAACAGCTTTCGCTGCAAAAGAAGTTAATTTAATGAAGGATAAATGCTGACCTTGTAGTTAGTACAAAGTTCTCATCTATGGTTGCTGCCCTCGACATTTGTTACTTCAACTATGGCTTCCCCTACTCTTTTCCTTTCTCAAAATGGATTAGAATAATGTGAACTCGCAATCTTGTGATGGTGGTCAACCACAACACTAGGTACAGTTCAAATCAAATCAAATCAAGTTTATTCATCTTTCGAAGAAATGAAAGATAGGAGCTGTCACAAAAAGCTACTACAGTGAGTAGCTTGACGAGGTGAGAGCTCCTCCTTGATAGGACAGCAGCAGAGTGAACAGGACAATAATAACATGGAACAGTTTGCAAAGGTACGCAAGAGTTATTGATACATATTAGTGGAAACTGTAGAACATTGGTGTAACAGGATATAAAGAAGAAAAAAAAAACAAACCCAAGTGTGAAATAGTGTTGGCTAGGTGAAAAAAAGAAGAAAAATAAAACAACGAAATAAGGTAACATATATAACAATCGCGAACATTGAAAGGGTGTATACAAATAAGGTGTCTAATGGCAAAGCTTCATATTACTTTCCACATAATGCTCATTGGATGGCATATATTACTGAGACCAGGCTTCCGTTATTTATATAACTTTTCCAGAGTACAGAATTACCCAAACCTCAGCACATTCAAGCATGTACGAAGATGTGATTATCGCAAGGCTCCAAAGAGCAGCCAGTTATTGCGAATGAATAGATGAAAGGAGCGAAGGTTTGCCGCGCGGACACCAAGTTGCTTCAAAGACAGACGCCCTTCGTTCTCCTCTTCCTTTGTCCCTGTTGCTGCTTCAGCGTAACAATATCATCAAAGATACGCTGAAACAAGACAGGACAGCATTGACAAGATTAACATTAAGAGGAGGTTCACACCATCGCGGGCTGACGAGAAGGTGCTACCCACTGTTGTGCTTTACCACCCATTGCCATTTCCGAAGAGACACTAAAGGCAAATATTAAGATCATGTGGAATCTTAAGATATTTGGGAAATCTAGCAATGAGACATTTGTCACATTCATTTCGGTATGCAGATAGATTAAAACCACATGAATGCTGTCCCTTGTCAATTGTTCATTGCCCCGTAATAAAAATCCCTTGCTAAACTTTGTTGTGTGCTTTTCTTCCTTTTCATTTGCGTGTGTGAATTTGTACTGTTGCAGCCATGAAATTGTAGAAACGTGGAAGCTCAGGCAGATTGATACGACGCTGTTGTAATTTAAAGCAGTACAAAAGTCAAGCTACAAGTAGCACGACGACACAGACAAGAGTTCAGTTGTGTCGTTTTTTCATTTCTCCCTCATTTTTTTACCTGTTTTCTATTCCAACCAATACAGACTTCATTATTAACATGATAACATCTAAGAGCCAATATCGCAGACATTCCGGTGCCTGCACTTGCACCTTTAATCGTGAATGAAAGATAGGCACTTCCTGTGAGTGAAAACTTGTAGTAAGTCAAATCCCGCTACAACGAAATTGACGGGACGCGCGAAAAAATTCGTTATCGCGGAAATTCGTTGCAGCGAAATTTCATCTATAGACCACAAATGTTAGGAAGATCTGATGATCATGACTCGTCAAGCGCATATGCATTGTCCTTTGCATTTAACTCTCGCTAACTCGGACGCACTTGGCCGCACACCGAGTGAATGTATTTTCTCGCGTATAACACGCACAAAATATACAGAAAATTTTGCGCAAAACTCAGGGTGCGGGTTATACGCGAATGTCGGTGCGCAAGTTGGCTTCACGGTTGCAGTTGGCTGCAAGGAAGGCGGCTTTGCGTCAACACGCGAGTTATACACGTGGGTTATACACGAGCAAATACTATATGCAGGCTACCCTCGATGCGTGCCGAGCGCGTAGTGCCGTAAAGGAGCGTGCCAAAGTTCGCTAGAGGCTAACTGAAAACGAAGTGCCGAAGCTTCGCACTACCACAGTCATAAGCAAGCGAAGGGAAAGCTGCTTCGTGCCGCTTTACGACTTTATTGCCTTTAATCTTTCTTCCGGTGTATTAGCTGCGTACTTGAGCGTATTCGCTATCGATGATCGCGACGATAGCGACCGCGGTTTTCTGTGCAGCGGTTGCGGCAAGCGGTGGTTCGTTTTCAATCCGTGCGCGCTGGCCGTGCGCGTGCCTTGAGAACTACGTCGTTGCTATGTGTGATCGCGTCTACCGCAGTTTTGACCGCAGCATTGCTTTGAGTCGGTGCGCGTATGTTGGATGCGCGCGTACTTTCGTGGTCGCTCATGATTGCGTCGACATGACCGCATTTGTGTTCACAGCGTTTGCGGCAGATGTAGTTACGTTTGGACTAGGTGTGCGCTGGCCGCGCGTGTGCCTTCAAAACGCCGTGGATGTCATTCACGATCGCAGGGCATGTGACGACGAGCAGTAGTTTTGTTTTGAGTGCTTCGTGAAAACAATGGCGGGAGTTCTTGAAGAACGATTCTTGCGCGGCCTACACGCGCATCAAACCCGCCGGCAGCATCATGGCGGATGGACGATCTGTCGCCGAGCATCTCAATGGCGAATAATTTACCGGGATGTGCGTGTGGTGGCAGAAAGCATGTCTCCAATGAAAACACGGGTCTTGCGATGCGGCCACACGGCTCTGGTTACGAGAAATGATCGAGTTTCTAGCGGAATTTCGTGGCAATCCTAGGCAAGCTCCGTTTCCTTATGTGCTGGCACTCGCGAAAACTTCGTTGAAGCTGAAATACCCAGAAAAAGTATTCGTTGTGACGAGACATTTTTCGCATTGTTTTCTATTGGCGGCTGACGGGGAATCGAAAATTATTCGTTGTGGCGGAAATTTCGTTGTAGCGGTATTCGTTATAGCGGGATCCGACTGTAGATGCGAGTAGATAATCACGCACCCCTGATGAATTTGCCAAAGATCTGCCTGTTATTTTCCTTCTCAGTCGACTGCATTAACCAAATGTTTTATGCACAAACATTCAATTGTTGTCCGAAGCAAATGTATCACCAGACTATAAGTGTATGAGCTTTTCTTGTATCTAAATGTGGCTAACCCTCGCTTGGGCACTCTGTGCAGGCACTTATGTTTTCAAAATGTGTTCATTCGCACAATGGCAAAGCCGGGGGTTCAAGACTGTTTTGACGTTACAGCTTATCCCTTGGTATCTCATAGCTAGAGACTCAATAAAATGGATTAAAAGACAAACATAAATGAAGGTGGAAAAATGCAATTGAAAAGACATATCACATCAATGTTATATATAGACATACGAATCAAGCAAATAATGTGCCTAAAAACAGAGCATTAAAACCACACTTTCATGACAACCTTACAGAACATATGTACACAAAATATGTCTGCTGAAATTAAATGACTGCATCATACCTGAATATCGTAACATAAAAGAGTGCAATATCATCCTTTGCTGACCTGCCAGTGGAACACATAAGCATAAATGCAATGTTAAATTGCATTGTGAAGCAGCAGCACACTAGAACATATCTATAACAATAAAATACCATGGGTTATCCTTTTTCATAGCAACCCTAAACACCTACCACTCAAAGCAACTCAAGGTAAGCCAATCAACAATGGATACAGCCTCTGTCTGTCTGAAACAGTGTATGCATTTCAATACTTATTGCACATTCTGCTCAACACTCATGAGAACAAAAGGAATGCCAGTGCGTCAATGAGAAAGGAATGTACATTATGTGCCATCAATTGTGTGTGAATGTGAACTAAAATAATTCTGTTCCATAATTGTGAAGTTTTGCTTAATGAGAAACAATGATAGTAAGAACTCTGAGCTAAGGAAAATGAAAGTGTATTTTAATAGAAACTCATTATGCCAAACGACAAGCTACAAGATTATGCAGGGCACCGTGTGTGCCACGTATGGTTGTAATAGGAGTGAAGACACAAACAAGGTACACAGACACTTTAACACAGAGCCTACTAAAATTGTTGAGTGATGAGGCAAGTGAGCAGAACACGTGTGTGAATGTGTGGCAATTATTAAACAAGCAACAAGTGACATGAATAAATACATAAATAAATAAATAGACACTAAATGGAATGAATGCTAGAATAGCAAAATATGTAAAATGTCCAGTTCAAGGGATGAAGCTAACAAATGTGAAGTAATATGCAATACAAAGGGACACTGTACTTGAAGCTCGATAAAAAAAAATGTTTCCTTTTGGATGCAAAAAAAATTCTATCTTTGCAAAGTACCTCCAGCCCCATAGAATAATTGCAACACCCTTTGCACAGCATAAAAAAAAAAAATGCAATGTCACACTTTGCTCACATGCCAGTGGAATTGGCAAGGATAGATGGAATGTTAAAAAAAAATTCTATCTTTGCAAAGTACCTCCAGCCCCATAGAATAATTGCAACACCCTTTGCACAGCATGACAAAAAAAAAAAATACAATGTCACACTTTGCACACATGCCAGTGGAATTGGCAAGGATAGATGGAATGTTAAATGACACTGAGAAGCAGAAGTACACTTGATCATATTCAGCATATTAAATCAACACAAGTTCTCTTTTTTTTTGTAGCTACCTTAAAAGGCCCCTAAACCACCCAGAGATCGCAATTTAGTTGTGGTGTGACAGTTGTGCACGACTGTACAACGAAGACGTAGCCATGAGAAGTTTTCGAAACGACGCTGTAATAGCGTAGTTACCTGTATTTGATGATCGAAACGCTGCGATCGCTCATTCCACTCTTTCCTTCGCTACTCTTCGCTCGTCTACTGGTCTCTTCTCCCAAAGCCGCTTTGCCCTCCTCGCTGAGTGCCCCTCCCAAGCTCACATGACATGCCATCATCGCTGACAAACTCTTCGAAACAGTGGGCACTTCTGGTTGCCGCGACTCTGCAAAGTCCGTGCTTCTCAGCTAACCGCTGTTGTTGCCAGGCCGGCCTGCGCTCCTACGAATCTTGGCAGTATGGACCCTGTGTTGCGCGCACGCCTTCAAAGTATCGCCAACATGATGGACCCGTACGGTGACACATGTCGCATCTTTTCGTTTTTCCAGTTGGCACTTTTGCAGCCAAGCACCGCACACTGATGCATGAAAGCTATCGCTAAACAATGTCGGATTCAGTCCGTGCAGCTTATGAGACCGCTAGGCGTGACTGTGCTGTCACGCTAGCGATTTGGCAGTTGCGTTATGGGTTGCAGTTGCCGATTCGCAAGCGTGCACACGCGGGCAACACGACGAAGAACAGCAAGGAGCACGGGCAGCTGCTTGGTGACTCACTGGAAGTCATGGGTTCTTGTTCGACCAATCGCAGTATCGCCTGCATACCGCATCACAGATTCAATATGTTTGTCACTAGGGGGGCCAGAAACGCCCGGAGAGGAGAACGGATTGTTTCTTGGAAATTGTGGCGCGCCCACGGCTTGTATCGCTGCCATGTGTGACATTGTTTATCGTGATGGCATTCTGAACACGCTGGGTGTGTTTATTTGAAATGTATGAAAAAATATCGGAGGTGGTTTAGGGGCCCTTTAAATATCACATTCTAAGCAACTCAAGGCAAGCTGATAAACAGAAAAAAAAAACCACTATCTTTTGACTAGTATTCCAAACAAAAAAGGCGCACATATTTGAATACTTCTTGCACATTGATTTTTCAAACTAGGGTGTCAGTGTGCTAACAGCAATTTCGGCCAGATACTAATTTTTCCACACAGGTCTGATGAGAGCAACAAGGATGAGACATGGTATTAACCAAAAAAGAAAGTGTAGTTTAAAGAAGCTCATTATGTCCAATGATGAGCTAGAAGGGTATGCAGGGCCCTGCGTTTGTCACGTCTGGTTGCATCAGGAATGATGGCGCATTTAGAGTTCTAGGTAACATTGTAGTCTTGGAAACAACTAGTATGAATTGCAGGCACAAACAAGGCACACCAACAGATTGGCCCATAGTCCAATAAAACTAGTGAGTGATGAAGCAAATGTACAGAATATATGTGGGAAAAAATAAACAAGCAAGCAGGGAAATAAATACAGTCTGGAATACAGAAAGTTTTTGATATGCTCGCTAAGTTCCACATGGCTTCATAGACAACAAACAACACACTTGACCAATTTCCCAAGCTGACTAGATTTACCCGAATCTTGGAAGAGATACAATGATTTAAAGATGTCGCTATACAACTCTTACATGAGAGGTTTCGTAATGCACTTGAAAGAGAAAATATTGCATGTTCCCTTAAACTCCCTGTCGATATGCTCTCTATGACAACACACAGCCTAAGTGCTACAATGTTGCCGACACTGAAAGAGGGGACCATGACAACGAACATGGCCTCAACTGTCGCTACTACTGATTGGTATGCTGTGGCACGAAAGTCCGTTTCATGGCAGGCCGTGTCAACAGGCTGCAGAAACTCTGGATAAAACTCTGGCTGCCGTTCTGACTGCAGCTTTTACTCAAGCTGAGCAGGCAGAGTGCGGAGGGTTTGTGGAGAATGCACTTGCAATGTTTTCAGCTGCCGAACAGTTTGGTTGGGGTTTAAGGAGCTGCAAAGGCAACCGCTGCACCTGCGTGAAAAAGTCCAGTCAGGACCTGTTATGCATGCGAAAAACTGTGGCACTGGTATTAAATGAAAGAAAACAAGAATATGCACAAACCATTCAACATCACTCAACTCGTGCACAGCACATATGAGTACTGCTATTTCAATAAAAGCAGTGTGTTGAACCAACCCACACTGCAAACAATGACAAAGTTCACATTAGCAACCGTGCTGCGCCAGTCAAATTATTTGAGAGGCGCTGCAAATGCTGATGTGGACCTACCAACCTGGCGATCCCGAAATTTGGGAGATTCGTAAAGCAGGAGCGAGTGGGGGTGGCGAAAAAAGAAAACTGGCATGCGTGTTTGCTTATCATTTCTCAGGGCTGCAGAAATGTCATAAACAGCTCTGAATGATTGCCAGTAATTTTTTTAGACGTCAGCAATCATGCCCGTAATCGTAATTATATGGCGTGAGCACGTTAAGGAACAAAATGTGCTATGTCCAGTGACCGCTAGTACCGATCAACCCTTCTAAATATTGGTACGTTTTTCCGCATGGCACCGGTGTGCTGCGGCAAAAGTGGCTTAAAAAGCATTCTGCACTCGATAGAACATGACCAGGAAATTTTAGAACTGCTGTCTCTCTTTTCTTTTGCGGTGTGGTTAGGGTTGTTTATCTAGAGATTTATGGACACATATATATCCGCACAATCTGGAGGGTTGCTCAAAACATGGGAGCACACCAGCGGCATGTTCTTAACTTTGTTTACGTGGAACTTCCGTGTTGGTTTTCAAATGTCGATGTAGAGCAGCACTGCAACCAGAAGGAAAAGAAGGTTTTCGGGCAGCAAACAAAGAGCACGCCTACACCTTTTCTGAGCGCCTGGAATGGATTAGATGACGCCTAAACTGCAGGTAACCAACACAGCTTCCATTTCTTGCTACGATAAGCGCTACTGAGAAAATTTTGAGGCTGTTCAGGCATTTTGGCACAGTGTGGCACAATTTTAACAAATTTCACTGCTTTGGATCAACATGGCACAAAAATGAGGAATTGTATCAAATCGGCGCAATTGGCACAGCTGTTGCACCCCTGGTTAAGTAATGAAAACTACACTTTACGGTTACCGAGTTAGATGGCAATTCACAGTGGCCCTCCTAAACTCAGCACAATTCGTTAACACAGCATTGTGACCGAGAAGGCCATTGTAGTTTTCTGCCATGTTCAGAAAGAAAAAAACAGTACCTAGGTTTCACAAAATACTACCAGAATATGCAACCTTTTTGTTTTCTTGGTAACTGTGAAATATGTCTTTTTAAGTATGATGGTATGATTACACCATATCAGTATATCTTTGTATGAGTGATGTATATACAAATGTTGACATGAATGGATGTACACCTTGACCTTTACATTGATTCTCAAAAAGCCTGTGCTCGTATTTTGCACGAGTTCTTTCATTATGCCATTTATTGTTTGCCCTTCCTGCAAACATCCAAAATGAGTATTGCCACCATGTCCTAAATATAAAAAATACATAAATATACTCATCTTTGGGTTCATTCAAGCTATGAGGCATTTGAATGGTTCGCAAAACAAATGCAGGAGTGGGCTCACGAAAAAAAAAAGCCTTATCATTCGTTTGACTTTTTAATTGATATGCAATACCATGAATAAAAGCAAACAAATTAAGGTGGACAAACAACAAAAGTACTGCCGGCATAGCTCAATATGTAGATAATAATAATTAGAAAATCATAGTTTCGATCCTCGCTGGTAGTGCATTCTTTTTTTTACCAACTTCAGGAGGCACAGGGTTTGATTCCCAGTGCTTATGGCCGCTCACCAGTTGTTCTGATGGGATGAGTGTTACTTAAATGTGGTACATGGGTGTGAGGATACTTGCATCTCAAGAAGGTGGCCTCTCCTTTGCACTCTCTTCTACCACTCTCCTTTCTTTTCATGAATTCATACCACTTTCCCTTGTGAGTTGCCAAACTAAGTAACTTTCCAAATCTCAATCTACTCTTTCACTGTCGCCTCTAATCAACAAGCTCTGCCCTTCCGGGCACACCTCCCCTCTTTAAGGAACGCTGTGGACCACTTACTTTTTATGGCTTCTTATTTGCATGATGACGACACACGTGGTCCACGAGCTGGTGTTTCTGTGAAAAGGACGCAATGCAGTGGTCACAGGAAAAGGGACACTCTCTGGTGTGGATGCGCATGTGCCTAATGAGGTTACACTTCTGCGAAAATGATGCACTGCAACAGTCACAGGAAAAGGGACGCTTCCCAGTGTGGATGCGCATGTGGCACACAAGGTTACTTTTAGACGAAAAAGATGCACTGCAGTGGTCACAGCAAAAGGGACGCTCTCCTGTGTGGGTGCGAATGTGCATTTTAAGATGAGCGTTCTCAGAGAATGCAGCTGGACACAGGTCGCACTGGAAGCGACGCTCGCCCGTATGTTTGCAAAGGTGTCTTTGCATGTGTCCCTTTTGCTTGGTTAGATAGCTGCACTGACGACAGGAATGCAGTCCGCCTTGTACGGACACAAGTAAATGGTACTGCTCATGGGATGCTGAAGACAAGGAACCTGCGAAGCCAAAGGGAGAACAGAAAGGCAATGAAAACCATGTGATATACATTGTCTACAACTGCACAACAGCACCAGGCAATGAAAAGTTGCTACACTTGTAAATGAAGTACACAATCACCTTTGTCTATAAAAACTATGTGTAACTGCAGCAGTAACTGTGCAACGACAACACGTTTTGCAAAAGTTTTCATATCTCTGTGCTCTACCTAATAAATGCAAAAACCTCCAGTGAATGCATAGGAATGTGATTTAGGTGTAGTCCTTATACCTAAAAAGCCAAATTTCTTCGTAATACGCTAATAGCTTAGGCACCAGCCAAGTGAAGTATTTATTGTACTTTCTTTTTTCGCATGCAGCAGTATTCCTAAAATGTTTCGCATGTAGCAGTATTCCTAAAAAAGCACCTCATAATACAACACATGAAGCATAAGAAATAAAACATGAGCGAACGAAGTTAATATGTAACAAACTGCGAAATATGAAAACATAATATCTGGGGTTTAACATCCCAAAACCACGATATGATTATGACAGACGCCGTAGTGGAGGGCTCTGGAAATTCCGACTACCTCGGGTTCTTTAACGTGCACCTAAATCTAAGTAGACGGGGATCAAACATTTTCCCCTCCATCGAAAATGCAGCCGCGACGGCCAGGATTCGATCCCACGACCTTCGGTTCAGCAATCGAGTGCCATAACTACTAGACCACCGTGGCGGGGCGAAATATGAAAATAGGAAAATAAAACATTTACAAGGGATAGAATGATATCACAGTTTTTGGTGGTCAGAGATACAGGCACATTTATGTGGATTGGACAAAAAATTGTTTCTCTGTGTGTACTAGCACAGTTTACACATTTCCCATTAATGTCTCTATCCCAGGGTGTCTACCTAATTGACATTTCTAAATTCCCTAACTTTTCCAGGTTTTCCCCGAGTGCTTTTGCTAAAATTCCATGAGTGAAACAGAACAGTGTTTTATGTCAAGATGGGTAGACACCGTGTTGCTAGATGATGTAGCTCTTTAGTATACACGTTAAAAAATAAAAATGACTTAATCCCATTTGAAGAGTACGGAGTACAGTGAAACCTCAATATAGCGAAGTTGGTAAAAGCGGCAATTTACTTCGCTATATTGAAACTTCGTTAAACTGAAATTCGACCTTTCATGGAAGGCATAGTTACCAAAGCATTCATTTTACACTGAAAATGGCACAAGAATGCTCAACCAATACGGCAACCTGAAAAAACTTTATTTTTTCGTGACAAAAATCAATTTTGTTGAGCCTGAGGTGTAGCAATCACAATTAGATGCCTTGCCAGAGTGTCACGTGTAAAGACGAAACAAATGCTGGTTCAACGCACTGTACAACTGCGATTATTCTGCTGCCACGGCTTCATGTTGCCTAGCCGCCTATCATGTTGCCCAGCCGAACCATTTGCTCTTCACGAATGCGCAACATCGAAAACTGTCGCACGTCAGAGAAACAGTCACAGTTTCATCGCGAGGGCGAAATAATAAATCCGATAGCAAGAAAGAGGAATTTTATATGAATATAGGCTAGCAGCTCCATCATCCAATCAGATAGGGCGGGGAGGGGCAAAGGCTGATGCCACTGCCTCAGCAGTGCATTTTATGGGGGTCACGCATATTTACAACAGCCCAGAGGGGATGATGGCGGCGCCTAAAAGGCCTTTGTTGGAAATGTGCAAAGGGAAGCACGAAAGGGTAAAGCGAGGAGGAGAGAGGTAGAGAGCGGGGACAAGATTCTCCTTACCCTATTTGGGCAGTGGTAGGCAAAGCAACCTGACAAAGGGGGAAAACTCAACAGGCAGCCTGACAAAGGAGGTGGATGACAGGCACAGAAGGGAAGGGTTAGGACCTGGCACGGGCTTTGGAGGAGAGGGAGGGGGGGGGGGCGAACGCACCTACCCGCACAAAGAAGATGGTCGGCTCATTTTACCTCTGCTTGAGATCCGTTCGTCGGCAGTGCTCGCGCGCTTTCACTCGCACATAAAGTATACGACGTGCGGGGTGATGTAATCGCGATTTGGACTTCATATGGAAGATCATGGCAAAGACGAAAAATTCGCCTTGAGTGTCCATATAATTGTTATTGAAAAAAAAAGGCAAAATAGCTGCGGGACAAGATTGCATGAAGGCACTGCAACAGCCTGAATTACACCACATCCAATTATGGTGGCCACGTTTCTGTTTTCCGACATCGCGCGCCAAATCGAGCAAGTGGGACCAGTGCCGGTGTTGCGAATTTCGGTCGCCGCTACGCTTTGGCTCCGAAGAGTCTTGTAATTCGGCTTTGTAGCAAAACACCCCATAAGCAGTGGTGTGGCTGGTAATTGCAGGCTGCAGCTCCAAAAATTATCGGTCGACTGCCCAAAACATGTTTTAGCAGTGCCCTCACCGAAAAAAAAAAAAAAAAAAAGCTTTCACTTGCTGTAAATGCATCTGTTAGTAACGCTCGCTCTCGCCTGGAAATTTATTCTATTCTTCACGGAGTCCTAAAGAGCATCTTTCAAGATCGGCATCAGAGCGCGTGAGCTCGCCGATAAGCGTGCCAACAAGCGTGGTCTTTTTTCTCGCCGATCGGGATGGCTTGCATGATACCGGCCTTGTCAACGACATCCGCATCCTGAACGACTGCGATCACTTGCAAGATAACTCAAGCTCGTTACATCTACTGCTACCGCCTCTACAACTAATCATGCTTGTTACTTGATATCTGCGCCGATAGCAAAACACCATATCAGGCATTAGAGCACAGAACGCGCGACAAAGAATACAGCACTACACCACCGTGTAGTCACAGCACACCATGGCAACACTGCGTGATACTACGTGCCGTGGTTCATGGTTCCCGCATGCCACGCATTAGCCGCATTCTCTCCCACTCCACCGCTCCGAATTCGAGGAGAGCATCGAGATGTGCCCTTTCCCCGCAGCGGTGTTGGAATTTGAAAAATGCGTTCACAAAATCTCTAGCCAGCGTTATCGCGACTTTCGTTCCCTTTCAATAAAGTTACTGTGGATTTTCCCTGATGGGAGCACAATTTCCTCGAGAATTTCCACACTATCCAAAACCACTGAGAATTCCCGGCTTTCCCGGTCGGTAGACACCCTTCTCTATCCTGGTTCAATGAAAGCATGATGATACAATCCAATACAAAGTAACCTATTCATCATACAATGTTTCAGACATTTACACGACCACACACACCACTACATATTCCACTTTATCACAATGCCCAACTAATCATACTAAATGAAGACTATCACTATATATACATTGATGCACACTTATAAGGACATCTTGATACACCAGAATGGTCAAAGTACATCGGACATATTACAAAACAATCCAATCAACTCTACGTACTACTTGCATTTTAGGCATCACCTAAGAGGAAAGGTAAAGGGAAGAACCAATGATCGAATTAAGAATGGTGTAACATTTGATGATGGAAGACAATAGTGAAAAATTTAAGTGATCTTATATGCTTTTTGCTCAGCAAGTGGCACTACGAAAAAAATAAATCAAGTTTGTCAATATTATTTGAAGCTTTTGTTAATCTGAAAGCACCACACAGATATGCGCAAACGTTTTAGAGGGCGAAATTCAGATTGCCGCTGTACACTTTCTTTAATATCATTTACATATTGCAGTGTAAAATCAAAGTGTCGCTACCAAGCGTTGCGATTACTTAGATTAAAAACATTTCTCTCGGCACATACAGAGGTGCAATGATGTGCATTAATAAATAGCTAACCTGAACCAATGCTTTGTAAGACAGGCAATATTTCTTTACACCAATTATTGAAACATGTAATGCAATGAAATCCATTTCATTCTTCTCTATTTCAATGACTAAGAGTACAGAAACTGAATAGTCTACTTCACTCCTTTCAATATAACCAATCCTTAGCAGCAGTCCATATAGACATGGGCACACCACCATCACAACATCATGGTAATAGTGTAAGCTGCAATATAAGCATAAAATGGTTCATCATTTCTAAGAAGAGGCTGGTGCAATGCATTTCTAGCAACATCCAAACCATAAGACTTCTTCGCTTCTCCATAGAAGGGATGGACACATCTGCAACAGCAAAGAGACCACTGTTAAAGCCAGCACAAACAACACAGTACCCTCAAACATGCTTTTACCCTTGGCATCCACTAGGCTTGATCGTTGGAAATTCCTTATTTACATTTTTCAGTATTGTAACTGAGTGACTAGTTTTTCAGTACTAATTTGATGTACCTACTTACATTTTTTTTAAAAAAGACAAGCCACATAGGTAAATACAAATTTGAGCACTTGAATTTGGAGGAAAATATCGAATTGAACATCTGTGGCAGTACGATGCAGCAGCATATAGAATGCCAATGCCAAGTGAACCAAACCAACACGCTGGGTATTCGTTTTTCCCATTTTAGCACACCATGTGTGGGTAGACTATGTGTGGGGGAGATGCTGTGGATAAATGAAGGTGGGTGCACTAACTGAGATGCCAGGACATCGAATGTGAACACAGTTTCTTTTACATTTCTCGGGACTTTTAGGAGATGTCTTTCTCGAAACTTAGCAATAATGAACTGTTGTGTTTGGAAGAGAACACACATGCGAGAATTCAACCAGTGAATAAATACAATTTATGCACCATGCTTTCGTACAAGGGTGCCTCTCTCCCTTATGGGCCCATGGAACGAGTTTCCAGAGTTGTTACTAGGGTTTCACACTAAAAGAAGGAGCGATGAGCAAAAACCTTGAAAAACAAAAATGTAAAATGTATATGCATTGATGTGATCAATGACTATAGCCAACTGTAATGTGGCTGTAAAAGGGCGTAAAATCTTGCACACAAAATGTGTGTAAAATAAGTGAATATAATAACAGTATGATAATGACAAAAGTTGTGATGTGAATACCGAACATGTACTTTTAAAAAGCATATATTATGACCATGGATACTAAGAGTGTTTGCGTAAAAACAGCAATCACCGTGAAAGAAATTATTTCCTATGTTAGCGTGTAAAATTAATCTAGCTTTCGCGTGATTGTAGTGGAGATGGCATGAGCAGTCATGATAAAGTACATAAGCAAAAAGAAAGGAGGCACACAGTATCACAGTAAATCAAGGACGACAAACATATCTAGTGGCTTTACATCAAGTGGCCCTACCGAGGTAGGCCCTGACAACCCACCAATAACACTAAAATACATGTTACCCTTACCCTCAGCTTTGAGGGCTGGACTGCGACAGGTTTAAAAAGTGTAATAGCTCTTTAAAGGAAAACATGCGGCTGTCTAATAAAAAAGAAAGTGATAGGCGAAGCGGGATGTGTCTCTCGAAAACATCGGGGAAGTTGCATTTCCACTCTGTCTCCGTTTGTGGGCATTGCGTAAGAACATGTAAAACAGACAGGTTCCCTCCACATCTATCACATGTAGGTATGCCAGGGCCGGTTAAGAGATGGGAATGTGCGACGTAGGTGTGTCCTATTCGGAGTCAGCACGAACCACAACTTCATTGTATATCATGGCAACAGAAAGCTAGATTTTTTTTATTGGAGGTTGAACAGTATTGAGCTTGTTGCTGTTTTCAATATCTCATTTCCTTTGCCACTTCTGACACTGAATGTGGCGGACAAGCGCTTTCAGATGTTGGTATGGCACACTAATCTCACCAAGGATGCTTCTTTGTGCAGCTACTGCTGCACAAGCATCTGCTTTCTCATTTCAGTCAATGTCCAACGTGACCCGGCACCCAGCAAACTAATATTTGAAGCGCTTCAATATGCCGTAATTAAACTCTTTTTGAGATCATTAAGGGCTGCATTTTCATGTGGTTTCACATTGTGCGATGTATGCACAACGCTCAACGAATCTGTTAATACGACTGCTTTCTTTATCTTTCCCCCAACAATGTATTTTATGGCAGTTTAATTGTATATGCCTCTGTGGCAAAAATACTAATGAGTTTTTGTGAACAAGCAAAATCTGGCCCAATGACAGCTTCAGCTACCAAGTGTACTGTTGAAAGGCGTAAACAGGGGAGGGGTTAGAATTTTCCCAACTTTTAGCTCATCCACTCGTAACCAGTATCTCTAGGCTTACTAAGATGGATTAGGCTACGCTACATTGAGGCTATGCCGCAAAACCAAAACTAGAAAAGCCTACTTAAATATTACTTAAATGTTGTAACACAGAAGCAGGAATTAAGTTATGGTTCCCACAAACACAGCGTAAAACTAGAACATTCATGACATCTTTTCAGTAGATTTGTACATAAAATGTGCTTCCTAAATAAATACTAGTATTTGAAATATTTAAAAAAAAAACGTACTTTGACCCATTCTGCCCCTGAGACTATAGAAGTTAAGGCGAATGAATGCTAGACAAGTGCAATATAATGCAGTACAAGGAATGAAGTTGACAACTGTGAAGCAACATGCAATACAAAGATGCAGTATATTTGAAGCTGGGTAAAAAAGTTTCTGTTTGGATGTGGAAAAAAATCAATCTTTGTACACTAACTACAGCTATGTAGAATAATTCCTTCTTCTCTGCATAGCATAATATTTAAAAAATGCAATTTCACACATTGCTCACAAGCAATTCAAATTGGTAAGGATAGAGTTAAATGGCATCACGAAGTACCAGCAGGTGTGACCAAAATCAACGTAACAACACGCGAGTTCTCTTTTTTTCATAGCAACCTTAAATATCTAACATTCTCAGTAGCTGAAGGCAAGCTAATAAAAAGTAAATGCTCTATCTTATGACTACCATTCTAAATAGAAAAGGCACACAACACATATTTAAACACTGCTTGCACTAATTGGGTGACACTGGTTAAGCACAACTTCGGCCAGATACTCAGATGTTCTGCTCAGCACTCATGAGGACAAAATGAAGTCCACCATTTGAATGAATAAGGAATCTACATTACGTGCCAGCCGTTCCTTGTGAATCACAACTAAAATAATAATCTTTCACTAAGACAACTGAGAAGTTGTAGTTTAAGTATGACTATGATGTGAGACAATATGAACCAAACTATAGTTTAACAGAAGGTCATTATGTTAAATGATGAGCTAGAAGAGTATGCAGGGTACTGTGTTTGTCATGTCTGGTTCCCTCAGGAATAAAGCAACAATAAGAGTTCTAGTTAAAATTCCAGTCCTGGAAACAACTAATACGCATTGCAAACACAATCAAGATACGCGACCGCTCACCCATAGCCAAATAAAACAGATGAGTGAAGAAGCAAATTTCCAGTATATGTCTTAAACAAGCAGATAAGGACATTAATAATTAAATAGACATAAAAACAACTTCAGAAAGTCTTTGATGTGCATGCTAAGTTCCACATGGCTTCATTCACAGCAAACAACAAACATGCCCATGTTCCCAAACCGACAAGATTTACGTGAATCCTGGCAGAGATACATTGATTTAAACATGTCCTTATACAGTGCTTGCACGAGAGAAATTTCGTAATGCAGTTCAAAAAGAAAATATTGCGACGCTCCCTTAGACTCCTAGTCGATATGCTACGGCAACACACAAAGTGCTACAATGTTACCAAGTCAAAAAGGGACTGTGACAATAAACACAGCCTCAACTGTGGCCACTGTTTTCAGGTACACTGTGGTAGTAATGTCCATAGCAGCATGCTTTCACGACAGGATGTGCCATGCATGCTGTACAAACTTTGGATATGGCTTTGGCTTTAGTCTTTACTTGAGCTTTTACTGAAGATGACCATGCAGTGTGGGGAGGCCTTGTGGGAATGCACTTGCAATGTTTGAAGCTGCCAAACTGTCTAGAGGCGGTTTAAGAACTTGCAGAGGCACCACTGCACCTGCGTGAAAAGACCAACTAGGCGTGTTCTATACATGCCAAAAATCTATTGCACTACTACTAAATGAAAGTAGCAGAAAAGGCACAGGTAATCAATTCCAGCAGCTGCCCAACATTTTAAATCTCCTGTGTCAAAATAGCCATCACTAAAACACACTTGCCCCTGAAATAGACAAGCGCACTGCCATAGCGCACTTAGCGCTGCAGTATGTGTAAATAAAAATAAAAAGAAGCAAAGTTATTGTCTTTAAATAATGGTGTACAACTATTTGAAATTTTGGAGAGAAATTGCATAAACAGTGCTATTAAATAAAATGTGCTTCTTGGCTAATTAATGCATGAATAAATTAAATATTTGATTACTTATATAATTAAACATTTGATTTTGGAGACCAAATGTTAGGTATCTGATTTTGGAGCCTGCTCTCCCATACTAGACACCTGAAGGTTTCCTCGAGGCAATTATAAACGGGTTAGGCAATGAAAACTGCACTTCTCAGTTAGCAAATTAAATTACGATATCATGGTGGCTGTCTCAAACAGAGCGCAATTTGTTAACATGGCAATGTGGGCGAGAAGGCCATTCCAGTTTTCTGTCATGTTCAGCGAGAAAAAAAATAACTATTTAGGTTTCACTAAATACTATTAAAATCTGTACCCTTTTTCTTTGGTAACTCCTGAATATGTCTGCATAAGTATGATGGTATTATTGTACCTTTAAATATGATATGTATGCATGAGCGATGCATATCTAAGTGTTCACATTTATGGATGGAAGTTTCACATGTATGAATGTACATCTTGACCTTTACATTGATTCTAAAAAAGTCTGTGCTAGTATTTTGCGTGAGTTCTTTCTTTTTTATGCCATTTATTGTTTGCCCTTCCTGCAAACATCTGGAATGAGTATTGCCAGTATGTTCTAAATATAAAAATATATAAATATACTAGTCTTTGGGTTCATTCAAGCTACGAGACATTTGAGTAGTTTGCAAGGCAAATGTGGGAGTGGGCTCGCAAATAAAATTCCTCATTATTCATTAATTGTAGTTTTTAATTGATATGCACTATTATGACAAAGGCAAACAAATCGAGGTGGACAAACAACAAAAGCACTGCCAACATAGCTCAATATGGAGATCATCGGGCACGTAATTAAAAAATTGTGGTTTTGATCTCTAGCAGTTTTTTTTTTCTTCCACCAGCTTTGGGAGGCACAGGGTTTGATTCCCAGTGCCTGTGGCCGCTCACCAGTTTTTCTGATGGAGCGAGTGTTACCCAAAAGTGGTGCACAGTTGTGTGGCTACTCATATCTCAAGAAGGCAGCCTCTCCTTTGTGCTCTCTTCTACCACGGCCCTTTCCTCCTACAAATTTATGCCATTATCCCTCGTGAATTGCCAATCTAAGTTACTTTCCAAATCTCAATCTACTCTCTCACTGTCACCTCTAATCAAGAAGCTCTCCCCATCCTGGCACACCTCCCCCTCTTTGAAGGAAGGCTGTAGACCACTCACTTTTTATGGCTTCTTGTTTGCATGAAGACTGGACACATGATCCAGGAGTTGCTGTTTCCGTGAAAAGGATGCATTGCAGTGGCCACAGGAAAAGGGACGCTCTCCTGTGTGGGTGCGCATGTGGTCAACGAGGTGCTGTTTCTGCGAGAATGACGCATTGC
This sequence comes from Rhipicephalus sanguineus, assembly GCF_013339695.2. Taxonomy (NCBI): domain Eukaryota; kingdom Metazoa; phylum Arthropoda; class Arachnida; order Ixodida; family Ixodidae; genus Rhipicephalus; species Rhipicephalus sanguineus. The sequence goes on along the minus strand of NC_051185.1, from coordinate 62,379,993 downwards.
AGTGATCACAGGAGAATGGACGCTCTCCTGTGTGGGTGCGCATGTGGGCAACGAGGTTCTGTTTTTGCGAGAATGATGCATTGCAGTGGTCACAGGAAAAGGGACGCTCTCCTGTGTGGGTGCGCATGTGGACAACGAGGTGGTGTTTCTGCAAAAAGGATGCATTGCAGTGGTCACAGGAGAAGGGACGCTCTCCTGTGTGGGTGCGCATGTGGGCAACGAGGTTCCGTTTTTGCGAGAATGACGCATTGCAGTGGTCACAGGAGAAGGGACGCTCTCCTGTGTGGGTGCGAATGTGCTCTGCGAGATGGGTGTTCCGAAAGAATGCAGCTGGACACAGGTGGCACTGGAAGGGACGCTCGCCCGTGTGTTTGCGAAGGTGTCTTTGCATGTGTGACTTGAACTTGGTGACATAGGTGCACTGACGGCAGGAATGCTGTCCATCTTGTACAGACGCGAGTGAATGGTACTGCTCACGGGATGTGCAAGACAAGGAACCTGCAAAGCCACAGGGAGAAGAGAAAGGCAATACAGACCACGTGACACAGATAGTCTGCAAGTGGACTACAATGCCAGGCAATAAAGAAAGGTTGCTGCACTTGTAAATGAAGTACACGATCACCTTCGTCTATACGAAGAACATGTTACTGCAGTAGTAGTGTGCAATGACACAACAAGTTTTACAAAAGCTCCCTTCTCTCTGTATGTAAATACTCCATCTAATACATGGAAAAACATTCAGTGAATGCACAGGGATGTGATTTAGATGTAATTCTGATACTATACCTAAACAGCCAAATTTCTTATATTGGCCACCGGCCCAGTGCAGTATTTATTGTACTTTCTTTCTTTCCCACAAGAGTACCCATAAAATGCTGCACAGCAACTGAACAACTTCAGAATTCAACACATGAAGCATAAGAAATAAAATATGAGCGAACGAAGTTAATAAACTTCAATACTGAAGGAAGGAAAACTATACATTTACAGGGGATAGCACGATATCACAGTTTTTGGTAGTCAGAAATACCGGCACATTTATGTGGACTGCAGAAAAAATATTTTCTCTGTGTGTACTTGCACAGTTTACCATTGCCCATTAATGTTTCAATCCTACTTCAATGAGAGCATAATGATGCAATAAAATATAAAGTAACCTATGCACCATATGATGTTTCAGACACTTACACGACCCCACATTTGAGTACAGTATCCTACATTATCTCAATGTATAACCAAATTACAGTAAAATCTCGTTAGTTCAGACTTCACGGGACCGGGAAAAATGTCCAAATTAACCAAATGCCAAACTATCGAAAGTATTGTGAGACCACGTTTAAGCCGAAAGACTCTTCTTTATTCCTCCTCGAGCCTGAGCCCCGCTACTCAGATCCAAGTGGTGATGATGAGTATTTACAGGTGAGATGATGAAGCATGCAAATAATGCTCACACTAATTTCCCCGTGCGCTGAAGCGGCCAGCCTGGCCGCGACTTAGACTGGGGACAGACGTCGAAAAGACAGAGATAGTTCATGCGAAACGTGGACTATCTCTGAACCACGGCAGCGACGGTTTGGACGAAACCTCAACGGGAGTAACACGATAGTTTACAGGCGATGTTTGTTCATTAACTATGTAGGGTCCAAGGAATCGCGATTGAAACTTTTCACACAATCCAGGGAAACCAGTAGGCGTCCAAAGGAGCACTTCGTCGCCAGGACGGAAAGACACGTCATGATGAGAGCTGTCATACCGCTGCTTGCAATTGTGTTGACTGGCTTCTGTACTGAGCCGAGCAAGTTGCCGACAATTTTGAAGTCTCGAGACGAACTGTTCCAGCATAGTTGTATAATTGTCGGTTGGAGTGCACAGGAATGAAGCGTCGATCGTGAATGTCGCCGAACGGCCGTAAACGAGGTATTACGGTGAGTATCCAGTAGTGCGTTGGACGGCGGTATTATGAGCAAACGTCACAAATGGTAAGATTGTGTCCCAGTTGTCATGAGCGGGCCCAATATACATGAATATCATATCAATTAGTGTGTGGTGGAATCGCTCTGTTATCCATTGGTTTGAGGGTGGTATGCTGATGTTGTCTTGTGAACTGTGCCGCAAGTTTTAAGCATTTTTTCAATTAGTGTAGACAGAAAAGTCTTGCCGCGATCGCTCATAAAGGACGCGGGGTGCACCATGACGCAAGACAATGGCTCCGAGAAAGAAGGTGGCCACGTCAGAGGCAGAACTAGAGCGTAGAGGAGCGGTCTCTGCGTACCGTGTGAGATGGTCAACCGCTGTCACAATCCATCGATATCCTGTGGACGTTATGGGAAGAGGTCCGACTAGGTCCATTCCAACAATGGCAAAAGGTTCCTCGGGACATGGTATTGGCTGTAACAAGCCAGCAGGAGGTGAAGTCGACCGCTTGGGCCGTTGACATAGCACGCAAGAAGAGACGTACTTTGCAATCGAAGTGGAGGGACCAGGCCAGAAGAAGCGGCTCCTAATGCGGCTGTATGTTTTATGGAATCCCTCAATATAGTGAAGTTGGTAAAACCAGCAATTTGAAGCAGCAAACCTGAAAAAACTTTATTTTTCGTGACAAAAATCAATTTTGTTGAGCCTGAGGTGCAGCAATCACAATTAGATGCCTTGCCAGAGTGTCACGTGCAAAGACGAAACAAATGCTGGTTCAACGCACTGTACAACTGCGATTATTCTGCTGCCACGGCTTCACGTTGCCCAGCCGCCTATGCTATCATGTTGCCCAGCCGAACCATTTGCTCTTCACGAATGCGCAACATCGAAAACTGTTACACGTCAGAGAAACAGTCACAGTTTCATCGCGAGGGTGAAATAATAAATCCGATAGCAAGAAAGAGAAATTTTATATGAATATAGGCTAGCAGCTCGATCATCCAATCAGATAGGGGGGGGACAAAGGTTGATGCCACTGCCTCAGCAGTGCATTTTATGGGGGTCACGCATATTTACAACAGCCCAGAGGGCACTATGGCGGCGCCTAAAAGGCCTTTGTTGGAAATGTGCATAGGGAAGCAGGAAAGGGTGGAGCGAGGAGGAGAGAGGTAGAAAGCGGGGACAAGATTCTCCTTACCCTATTTGGGCAGTGGTAGGCAAAGCAACCTGACAAAGGGGGCGAACTCAACAGGCAGCCTGACAAAGGAGGTGGATGACAGGCATAGAAGAGAGGGGTTGGGACCTGGCACAGGCTTTGGGGAAGGAGGGGGGGGTGCAAATGCCCCTACCCGCACAAAGAAGATGGTCGGCTCATTTTACCTCTACTTGAGATCCGTTCGTCGGCAGTGCTCGCGCGCTTTCACTCGCACATAAAGTATACGACATGCGGGGTGATGTAATCGCGATTTGGACTTCATATGGAAGATCATGGCGAAGACGAAAAATTCGCCTTGAGTGTCTATATAACTGTTATCGCAAAAAAAAAAGGCAAATAGCTGCGGTATAAGACTGCATGAAGGCACTGCAACAGCCTGAATTACACCACATCCAATTATGGTGGCCACGTTTCTGTTTTCCAACATCGCGCGCCAAATCGAGCAAGTGGGACAGTGCCGGTGTTGCGAATTTCGGTCGCCACTACGCTTTGGCTCCAAAAAGTCTTGTAATTCGGCTTTGTAGCAAAACATCCACATAAGCAGTGGTGTGGCTGGTAATTGCGAGGTGCAGCTCCAAAAATTATCGGTCGACTGCCCAAAACATGTTCTAGCAGTGCCCTCACCGAAAAAAAAAAAAAAAAAAATAGCTTTCACTTGCTGTAAATGCATTTGTTAGTAACGCTCGCTCTCACCTGGAAATTTATTCTATTCTTCACAGAGTCCTAAAGAGCATCTTTCAAGATCGGCATCAGAGCGAGTGAGCTCTCCGATAAGCGTGCCAACAAGCGTGGTCTTTTTTCTCGTCGATCGGGATGGCTTGTAAGATACCAGCCTTGTCAACGACATCCGCATCCTGAACGATTGCGATCGCTTGCAAGATAACTCAAGCTCGTTACATCTACTGCTACCGCCTCTACAACTAACCGTGCTTGGTACTTGATATCTGCGCCGATAACAAAACAGCATATCAGGCATTAGAGCACAGAACACGCGTCAAAGAATACAGCACTACACCACCGTGTAGTCACAGCACACCCTGGCAACATTGCGTGATACTATGTGCCGTGGTTCATGGTTCCCACATGCCACGCATTAGCCGCATTCTCGCCCACTCCACCGCTCCGAAGCAGAGGAGAGCATCGAGATGTGCCCTTTCCCCGCAGCGGTGTTGGAATTTGAAAAATGCGTTCACAAAATCTCTAGCCAGCGTTATCGCGACTTTCGTTCCCTTTCAATAAAGTTACTGTGGATTTTCCATGATGGGAGCACAATTCCCTTGAGAATTTCCACACTATTCAAAATCACTGAGAATTCCCGGTTTCCCGGTCGGTAGACACCCTTCTCTATCCTGGTTCAATGAAAGCATGATGATACAATCGAATACAAAGTAACCTATTCATCATACAATGTTTCAGACATCTACACGACCACACACACCACTACATATTCCACTTTATCACAATGCCCAACTAATCACACTAAATGAAGACGATCACTATATATACATTGATGCACACTTATAAGGACATCTTGATACACAAGAATGGTCAAAGTACATCGGATATATTACAAAACAATCCAATCAACTCTACGTACTACTTGCATTTTAGGCATCACCTAAGAGGAAAGGTAAAGGGAAGAACCAATGATCGAATTAGGAATGGTGTAACATTTGATGATGGAAGAGAATAGCGAAAAATTTAAGTGATCTTATATGCTTTTTGCTAAGCAAGCGGCACTACGAAAAAAATAAATGAAGTTTGTTTGTCGATATTATTTGAAGCTTTTGTTGATCTGAAAGCACCACACAGATATGCGCAAACGTTTTAGAGGGCGAAATTCAGATTGCCGCTGTACACTTTCTTAATATCATTTACATATTGCAGTGTAAAATCAAAGTGTCGCTACCAAGCGTTGCGATTACTTAGTTTAAAAACATTTCTCTCGGCACATACAGAGGTGCAATGATGTGCATTAATAAATAGCTAACCTGAACCAATGCTTTGTAAGACAGGCAATATTTCTTTACACCAATTATTGAAACATACAATGCGATGAAATCCATTTCATTCTTCTCTATTTCAATTGGCTAAGAGTACAGAAACTGAATAGTCTACTGCACTCATTTCAATATAACCAATCCTTAGCAGCAGTCCATATAGACATGGGCACACCACCATCACAATATCATGGTAATAGTGTAAGCTGCAATATAAGCATAAAATGGTTCATCATTTCTAAGAAGAGGCTGGTGCAATGCATTTCTAGCAACATCCAAACCATAAGACTTCTTCGCTTCTCCACAGAAGGGATGGACACATCTGCAACAGCAAAGAGACCACTGTTAAAGCCAGCACAAACAACACAGTACCCTCAAACATGCTTTTACCCTTGGCATCCACTAGGCTTGATCGTTGGAAATTCCTTATTTACATTTTTCAGTATTGTAACTGAGTGACTAGTTTTTCAGTACTAATTTGATGTACCTACTTACATTTTTTTTAAAAGGACAAGCCACATAGGTCAATACAAATTTGAGCACTTGAATTTGGAGGAAAATATCGAATTGAACATCTGTGGCAGTACGATGCAGCAGCATATAGAATGCCAATGCCAAGTGAACCAAACCAACACGCTGGGTATTCGTTTTTCCCATTTTAGCACACCATGTGTGGGTAGACTATGTGTGGGGGAGATGCTGTGGCTACATGACGATGGGTGCACTAACTATAGATGCCAGGACATTGAATGTGAACACAGTTTCTTTTACATTTCTCGGGACTTTTAGGAGGTGTCTTCCTCGAAACTTAGCAATAATGAACTGCTGCATTTGGAAGAGAACACACATGCGAGAATTCAACCAGGGAGTAAATACAATTTATGCACCATGCTTTCGTACAACGGTGCCCCTCTTCCTTACGGACACATGGAACGAGTTTCCAGAGTTGTTACTAGGGTTTCCACATTAAAAGAAGGAGTGATGCGCAAAAACCTTGAAAAACAAAAATGTAAAATGTACATGCATTGATGTGATCAGTGACTATAGCCAACTGTATATGATCTGGCTATAGTCACTGATCACTGATGTGATCAGTGACTATAGCCAACTGTAAAAAGGCATAAAATCCTGCACACAAAATGTGTGTAAAATAAGTAAAAATAATAAAATTATAATAATGACAAAATTTCTGATATGAATGTCAAACATGTACTTTTAAAAAGCATATATTATGACCATGGATACTAAGAGTGTTTGCGTAAAAACAGCAATCACCGTGAAAGAAATTATTTCCTATGTTAGCGTGTAAAATTAATCTAGCTTTCACGTGATTGTAGTGGAGATGTCATGAGCAGTGAGGATAAAGTACATAAGCAAAAAGAAAGGAGGCACACAGTATCACAGTAAATCAAGGACGACAAACATATCTAGTGGCTTTACATCAAGTGGGTCTACCGAGGTAGGCACTGACAACCCACCAATAGCCCTAAAATACATGCTAGCCTAACCCTCAGCTTTGAGGGCCGGACTGCAACAGGTTTAAAAAAGTGTAATAGCTTTTTAAAGGAAAACATACGGCTGTCTGATAAAAAAGAAAGTGATAGGCGAAGCGGGATGTGTCTCTCGAAAACATCGGGGAAGTTGCATTTTCACTGTGTCTCCGTTTGTGGGCATTGCGTAAGAACATGTAAAACAGACAGGTTCCCTCCACATCTATCACATGTAGGTATGCCAGGGCCGGTTAAGGGATGGGAATGTGCGACGTAGGTGTGTCCTATTCGGAGTCAGCACGAACCACAACTTCATTGTATATCATGGCAACAGAAAGCTAGATTTTTTTTATCGGAGGTTGAACAGTATTGAGCTTGTTGCTGTTTTCAATATCTCATTTCCTTGGCCACTTCTGACACTGAATGTGGCGGACAAGCGCTTTCAGATGTTGGTATGGCACACTAATCTCACCAGGGATGCTTCTTTGTGCAGCTATTGCTGCACAAGCATGTGCTTTCTCTTTTCAGTCAATGCCAACGTGACCCGGCACCCAGCAAACTAATATTTGAAGCACTTCAATATGCCATAATTAAATTCTTTTTAAGATCATTAAGGGCTGCATTTTTATGTGGTTTGCCATTGTGCAATGTATGCACAATGCTCAACAAGTCTTAATACGACTGCTTTCTTAATCTTTCGCCCAACAATGTATTTTATGGCAGTTAAAATTGTATATGCCTCTGTGGCAAAAATACTAATATGCGTGTTGAGTTTTTGTGAAGAAGCAAAATCAGGCCCAATGACAGCTTCAGCTACCAAGTGTACTGTAGGAAGGCGTAAACAGGGGAAGGGTTAGAATTTCCCCAACTTGGAGCTCATCCACTCGTAACCAGTATCTCTAGGCTACGCTACATTGAGGGTATGCCGCAAAACCAAAACTAGAAAAGCCTACTTAAAATATTACTTAAATGTTGCAACACAGAAACGGGAATTAAGTTATGGTTCCCACAAACACAGCGTGAAAAACTAGAACATTCGTGACATCCTTTCAGTAGATTTGTACATAAATTGTGCTTCCTAATATAAATACTGGCTTTCCAAATATTAAAAAAAACGTACTTTGACCCATTCTGCCCCTGAGACTATAGAAGTTAAGGCGAATGAATGCTAGACAAGTGCAATATAATGCAGTACAAGGAATGAAGTTGACAACTGTGAAGCAACATGCAATACAAAGATGCAGTATATTTGAAGCTGGGTAAAAAAGTTTCTGTTTGGATGTGGAAAAAAATCAATCTTTGTACACTAACTACAGCTATGTAGAATAATTCCTTCTTCTCTGCATAGCATAATATTTAAAAAATGCAATTTCACACATTGCTCACAAGCAATTCAAATTGGTAAGGATAGAGTTAAATGGCATCACGAAGTACCAGCAGGTGTGACCAAAATCAACATAACAACACGCGAGTTCTCTTTTTTTCATAGCAACCTTAAATATCTAACATTCTCAGTAGCTGAAGGCAAGCTCATAAAAATGTAAATGCTCTATCTATGACTACCATTCTAAATAGAAAAGGCACACAACACATATTTTTAAACACTGCTTGCACTAATTGGGTGACACTGGTTAAGCACAACTTCGGCCAGATACTCAGATGTTCTGCTCAGCACTCATGAGGACAAAATGAAGTCCACCATTTGAATGAATAAGGAATCTACTTTACATGCCAGCCGTTCCTTGTGAATCACAACTAAAATAATAATCTTTCACTAAGACAACTGAGAAGTTGTAGTTCAAATATGACTATGATGAGAGACAATATGAACCAAACTATAGTTTAACAGAAGGTCATTATGTTAAATGATGAGTGAGAAGAGTATGCAGGGTACTGTGTTCGTCATGTCTGGTTCCCTCAGGAATAAAGCAACAATATGAGTTCTAGTTAAAATTCCATTCCTGGAAACAACTAATACGCATTGCAAACACGATCAAGATACAGCGACCGCTCACCCATAGCCAAATAAAACAGATGAGTGAAGAAGCAAATTTCCAGTATATGTCTTAAACAAGCAGATAAGGACATTAATAATTAAATAGACATAAAAACAACTTCAGAAAGTCTTTGATGTGCATGCTAAGTTCCACATGGCTTCATTCACAGCAAACAACAAACATGCCCATGTTCCCAAACCGACAAGATTTACGTGAATCCTGGCAGAGATACATTGATTTTAACATGTCCTTATACAGTGCTTGCACGTGAGAAATTTTGTAATGCAGTTCAAAAAGAAAATATTGCGAGCTCCCTTAGACTCCTAGTCGATATGCTACGGCAACACACAAAGTGCTACAATGTTACCAAGTCAAAAAGGGACTGTGACAATAAACACAGCCTCAACTGTGGCCACTGTTTTCAGGTACACTGTGGTAGTAATGTCCATAGCAGCATGCTTTCACGACAGGATGTGCCATGCATGCTGTACAAACTTTGGATATGGCTTTGGCCTTAGTCTTTACTTGAGCTTTTACTGAAGATGACCATGCAGTGATGGGGAGGCCTTGTGGGAATGCACTGGCAATGTTTGAAGGTGCCAAACTGTCTGGAGGCGGTTTAAGAACTTGCAGAGGCACCACTGCACCTGCGTGAAAAGACCAACTAGGCGTGTTCTATCCATGCCAAAAAATCTATTGCACTACTACTAAATGAAAGTAGCAGAAAAGGCACAGGTAATCAATTCCAGCAGCTGCCCAACATTTTAAATCTCCTGTGTCAAAATAGCCATCACTAAACACACTTGCCCCTGAAATAGACAAGCGCACTGCCATAGCGCACTTAGCGCTGCAGTATGTGTAAATAAAATAAAAAGAAGCAAAGTTATTGTCTTAAAATAAGGTGTACAACTATTTGAAATTTTGGAGAGAAATTGCATAAACAGTGCTATTAAATAAAATGTGCTGCTTGGCTAATTAATGCATGAATAAATTAAATATTTGATTACTTATATAATTAAACATTTGATTTTGGAGACCAAATGTTAGGTATCTGATTTTGGAGCCTGCTCTCCCATACTAGACACCTGAAGGTTTCCTCGAGGCAATTATAAACGGGTTAGGCAATGAAAACTGCACTTCTCAGTTAGCAAATTAAATTACGATATCATGGTGGCTGTCTCAAACAGAGCGCAATTTGTTAACATGGCAATGTGGGCGAGAAGACCATTCCAGTTTTCTGTCATGTTCAGCGAGAAAAAAAATAACTATTTAGGTTTCACTAAATACTATTAAATCTGTACCCTTTTCTTTGGTAACTCCTGAATATGTCTGCTATAAGTATGATGGTATTATTGTACCTTTATAATATGATATTATGCATGAGACGATGCATATCTAAGTGTTCACATTTATGGATGGAAGTTTCACATGTATGAATGTACATCTTGACCTTTACATTGATTCTCAAAAAGTCTGTGCTAGTATTTTGCGTGAGTTTCTTCTTTTTATGCCATTTATTGTTTGCCCTTCCTGCAAACATCTGGAATGAGTATTGCCAGTATGTTCTAAATATCAAAATATATAAATATACTAGTCTTTGGGTTCATTCAAGCTACGAGACATTGAGTAGTTTGCAAGGCAAATGTGGGAGTGGGCTCGCAAATAAAATTCCTCATTATTCATTAATTGTAGTTTTTAATTGATATGCACTATTATGACAAAGGCAAACAAATCGAGGTGGACAAACAATAAAAGCACTGCCAACATAGCTCAATATGGTAGATCATCGGACACGTAATTAAAAAATTGTGGTTTTGATCCCTACCGGCGCAGTTTTTTTTTCTTCCACCAGCTTTGGGAGGCACAGGGTTTGATTCCCAGTGCCTGTGGCCGCTCACCAGTTTTTCTGATGGAGCGAGTGTTACCCAAAAGTGGTGCACAGTTGTGTGGCTACTCATATCT
>NC_051185.1:62276978-62369314 GCF_013339695.2 Rhipicephalus sanguineus | reverse complement strand
CCTATTCATCAACAATGTTGCAGCCATTTACACGACCACACACAACACTATTGCACCCACTTTTGCTCACATGCCCCAATAATCATACTAATGAAGACGAGTAATATTATTATCACACTTTTTTCTCTTTGGGGGTTGCACACTTATAAGTACATATGATACACAAGAAGGTCAAAGTACACTCGGATAATACAAAACAAATGACACTCAACCTCTACGTACTACTTGGCATTTAAGCATCACCTAAGAGGAAGGTAAAGGGAAGAACCAATGATCGCATTAAGAATGTTGTAACATTGATGATGGAAGAGAATAGCGAAAAATTTAAGTGATCTTATATGCTTTTAAGTGGCACGACAAAAATAAATGAAGTTTGTTTGTCGATATTATTTGAAGCTTTTGTTGATCTGAAAGCACCACACAGATATGCGCAAGCGTTTTAGAGGGCGAAATTCAGATTGCCACTGTACACTTTCTTTAATATCATTTACATATTGCAATGTAAAATCAAAGTGTCGCTACCAAGCGTTGCGATTACTTAGTTTAAAAACATTTCTCTCGGCACATACAGAGGTGCAATGATGTGCATTAAAGGGACCCTGAAACGGTTTTGACGATTTTGTACGAACACACTGAGATGGTAGAGCAAGTCCTAAGGCTCATTTACCGACCGATTTAAGCTCTGTGCGTAAACTGTGTAATGTATTACAAGGCTTTAAAGCTGCAAATCGCCACCGATCACAGCGGCTCAGCCAAACGCGTTTTCAAACCGCCCACTTCCAGTGCGCGTCGTATTGGAAGCGCGACGTCATGCAGGCGGCTGATCTGATTGGATATGTCCAGTACACGTCACTGAACCTCCTGTGGGCAGCGAGCGTCGCCTGCCTGTGTTACAACGTACTCTGTGTTGGCGTGAGCTAAGCGGCAGTGTTTATCTCGAGGTTCCTTTCCTTGGACATAATTGCCCTAGCCGTGTTATGTACCACATTGTAAAGCTGCGACATCGTGCAATGTTCGTGAGGCATCTGGCGCACGGAATCCCTTCAGCTCGTCGTTGCAATGAGCGTCACGCTCTCGCTATCCGTTCAATGCCACGATCCACGTTTTTGTGGCTGCAACTTCACCCCTGAAGACACAACCACATTGCCCGAGTTTAAGCTTATCGATGATCGTTCTCGGATTATTTTTTGTTTGACCGCATGCTTTTGCAGATTGTCGCCGTACAGGAGAATAAAATAAGATCTGCTGGTAGTGTGGCGGCACCTGTCTGAGCAGATATCAACCACTCTGCGAGCTTCGTCTTTGTTGGGCCTCCGAGATTTCACGCAACCCGTCGGCGCACAATAGCAGTTTTAGAATAGCGTACGCAGAGCTTTGCGTTGGCTTTTCGCGCAACTGCGCATGCGTCGTACGCTAACCGCTTGCGGGCTCCCGTCAAGTGACGGAAATAGCGGGCCGCAAACGCTAACTTAGCGTACGCTATTCTAAAACTGCCTAATGCCCCGCCACGGTGGTCTAGCGGTTATGGCGCTCGACTGCTGACCCGAAGGTCGCGGGATCAAATCCCGGCCGCGACGGCTGCATTTTCGATGGAGGTGAAAATGTTTGAGGCCCGTGTACCTAGATTTAGGCGCACGTTAAAAGAACCCCAGGTGGTCGAAATTTCCGGAGCCCTCCACTACGGCGTCTCTGATAATCATATCTTGGTTTTGGGACCTTAAACCCCAGATATTATTATTATTAAAACTGCCTAATATCTGAGGCCATGGCTGGGCGAAGCCCAAACCGTCGAGTGCGCTCATGAGAGCGCTGCGATCGCCGGCGATGTCAGGGTGTCTGTGAGTTGAGGGTGCAAGGCAGTGGTGAGGAGGAGGGTATAGATATAAATTCCGTAGCGGCCTTGGTACACAGGTGCAAATGATTTGGGGATGCTCCTGCCTAAACGCTGACAAAACTTCAAAAAACCGTTTCAAGGTCCCTTTAATAAATAGCTAACCTGAACCAATGCTTTGTAAGACAGGCAATATTTCTTTACACCAATTATTGAAACATATAATGCAATGAAATCCATTTCATTCTTCTCTATTTCTATTGACTAAGAGTACAGAAACTGAATAGTCTACTTCACTCGATTCAATATAACCAATCCTTAGCAGCAGTCCATAACCATATACATGGGCACATCACCATCACAATATCATGGTAATAGTGTAAGCTGCAATATAAGCATAATATGGTTCATCATTTCTAAGAAGAGGCTGGTGCAATGCATTTCTAGCAACATCCAAACCATAAGACTTCTTCGCTTCTCCATAGAAGGGATGGACACATCTGAAACAGCAAAGAGACCACTGTTGAAGCCAGCAAAAACAACACAGTACCCTCAAATATACTTTTACCCTTGGTATCACACTAGGCTTGATCGTTGGAAATTCCTTATTTACATTTTTCAGTATTGTAACTGAGTGACTAGTTTTTCAGTATTAATTTGATGTACCTACTTACATGTTTTTTAAAAAGACGAGCCACATAGGTCAATACAAATTTGAGCACTTGAATTTCGAGGAAAATATCGAATTGAACATCTGCGGCAGTACGATGCAGCAGCATATAGAATGCCAATGCCAAGTGAACCAAACCAACCACGCTGGGTATTCGTTTTTCCCATTTTAGCACACCATGTGTGGGTAGACTAAGTGTGGGGGAGATGCTGTGGCTAAATGAAGATGGGTGCACTAACTGTAGATGCCAGGACACCGAATGTGAACACAGTTTCTTTTACATTTCTCGGGACTTTTAGGAGGTGTCTTCGTCGAAACTTAGCAATAATGAACTGCTGCATTTGGAAGAGAACACACATGCGAGAATCCGACCAGTGAGTAAATACAATTTATGCACCATGCTTTCATACAACGGTGCCCCTCTTCCTTACGGACACATGGAACGAGTTTCCAGTGTTGTTACTAGGGTTTCCACATTAAAAGAAGGAGTGATGAGAAAAAACCTTGAAAAACAAAACTGTAAAATGTATATGCATTGATGTGATCAATGACTATAGCCAACTGTAATGTGGCTGTAAAAGGGTGTACAATCCTGCACACAAAATGTGTGTAAAATAAGTCAATATAATAATATTATGATAATGAAAAAATTTGTGATGTGAATACCAAACATGTACTTTTAAAAAGCATATATTATGACCGTGGATACTAAGAGTGTTTGCGTAAACACAGCAATCACTGTGAAAGAAATTATTTCCAATGTTAGCGTGTAAAATTAATCTGGCTTTCGCGTGATTGTAGTGGAGACGTCCATGAGCAGTGACGATTAAAGTACATAAGCAAAAAGAAAGGAGGCACACAGTATCACAGTAATCAAGGACGACAAACATATCTAGTGGCTTACATCAAGTGGCCCTACGAGGTAGGCACTGACAACCCACCAATAGCCCTAAAATACGTGCTAGCCTAACCCTCAGCTTGAGGGCTGGACTGCGACAAGTTTTAAAAAGTGTATTAGCTTTTTTAAAGGAAAACCATGCGGCTGTCTAATAAAAAAGAAAGTGATAGGCGAAGCGGGATGTGTCTCTCGAAAACATCGGGGAAGTTGCATTTCCACTCTCTCTCCATTGGTGGGCACTTCGTAAGAACATGTAAAAACAGACAGGTTCCCTCCACATCTATCACATGTAGGTATGCCAGGGCCGGTTAAGAGATTGGAATGTGCGACGTAGGTGTGTCCTATTCGGAGTCGGCACGAACCATAACTTCACTGTATATCATGGCAACAGAAAGCTCAGATTTTTTTATCGGAGGTTGAACAGTATTGAGCATGTTGCTGTTTTCAATATCTCATTTCCTTTGCCACTTCTGACACTGAATGTGGCGGACAAGCGCTTTCAGATGTTGGTATGGCACACTAATCTCACCAAGGATGCTTCTTTGTGCAGCTGCTGCTGCACAAGCATCTGCTTTCTCGTTTCAGTCAATGTCAACGTGACCCGGCACCCAGCAAACTAATATTTCAAGCGCTTCAATATGCCATAATTAAAGGCTTTTCAAGATCATTAAGGGCTGCATTTTTATGTGGTTTGCCATTGTGCGACGTATGCACAACGCTCAACGAATCTGTCAATACAACTGCTTTCTTAATCTTTCGCCCAAAAATGTATTTCATGGCAGTTGAAATTGCATACGCCTCTTTGGTTAAAATGGTAGTATGCATGCGGGGCCTTTGTGAATAAGCTAAATCGGGCCCAATGACAGCTGCAGCTATCGAGTGTACTGTACAATAGCGTAAACAGGGGAAGGGTTAGAATTTCCTTAACTTGGAGCTCATCCACTCGTAACCAGTATCTCTAAACTGACTAAGATGGATTAGGCTACGCTACATTGAGGGTATGCTGCAAAATCAAAACTATAAAAGCCTACTTAACAAAATGAATGTTGTAACACAGAAGCAGGAATTAAGTTATGGTTCCCACAAACACAGCGTGAAAACTAGAACATTCGTGACATCCTTTCAGTAGATTTGTACATAAATTGTGCTTCCTAATATAAATACTGGCTTTCCAAATATTAAAAAAAACGTACTTTGACCCATTCTGCCCCTGAGACTATAGAAGTTAAGGCGAATAAATGCTAGACAAGTGCAATATAATGCAGTACAAGAAATGAAGTTGACAACTGTGAAGCAACATGCAATACAAAGATGCAGTATATTTGAAGCTGGGTAAAAAAGTTTTCTGTTGGATGTGGAAAAAATCAATCTTTGTACACTAACTACAGCTATGTAGAATAATTCCTTCTTCTCTGCATAGCATAATATTTAAAAATGCAGTTTCACACATTGCTCACAAGCAATTCAAATGGTAAGGATAGAGTTAAATGCATCACGAAGTACCAGCAGGTGTGACCAAAATCAACATAACAACACGCGAGTTCTCTTTTTTTCATAGCAACCTTAAATATCTAACATTCTCAGTAGCTGAAGGCAAGCTCATAAAAATGTAAATGCTCTATCTTATGACTACCATTCTAAATAGAAAAGGCACACAACACATATTTTTAAACACTGCTTGCACTAATTGGGTGACACTGGTTAAGCACAACTTCGGCCAGATACTCAGATGTTCTGCTCAGCACTCATGAGGACAAAATGAAGTCCACCATTTGAATGAATAAGGAATCTACTTTACATGCCAGCCGTTCCTTGTGAATCACAACTAAAATAATAATCTTTCACTAAGACAACTGAGAAGTTGTAGTTCAAATATGACTATGATGAGAGACAATATGAACCAAACTATAGTTTAACAGAAGGTCATTATGTTAAATGATGAGCGAGAAGAGTATGCAGGGTACTGTGTTCGTCATGTCTGGTTCCCTCAGGAATAAAGCAACAATATGAGTTCTAGTTAAAATTCCAGTCCTGGGAACAACTAATACGCATTGCAAACACGATCAAGATACGGCGACCGCTCACCCATAGCCAAATAAAACAGATGAGTGAAGAAGCAAATTTCCAGTATATGTCTTAAACAGCTGATAAGGACATTAATAATTAAATAGACATAAAAACAACTTCAGAAAGTCTTTGATGTGCATGCTAAGTTCCACATGGCTTCATTCACAGCAAACAACAAACATGCCCATGTTCCCAAACCGACAAGATTTACGTGAATCCTGGCAGAGATACATTGATTTTAACATGTCCTTATACAGTGCTTGCACGTGAGAAATTTTGTAATGCAGTTCAAAAAGAAATTATTGTGAGCTCCCTTAGACTCCTAGTCGATATGCTACGGCAACACACAAAGTGCTACAATGTTACCAAGTCAAAAAGGGACTGTGACAATAAACACAGCCTCAACTGTGGCCACTGTTTTCAGGTACACTGTGGTAGTAATGTCCATAGCAGCATGCTTTCACGACAGGATGTGCAATGCATGCTGTACAAACTTTGGATATGGCTTTGGCCTTAGTCTTTACTTGAGCTTTTACTGAAGATGACCATGCAGTGTGGGGAGGCCTTGTGGGAATGCACTTGCAATGTTTGAAGCTGCCAAACTGTCTGGAGGCGGTTTAAGAACTTGCAGAGGCACCACTGCACCTGCGTGAAAAGACCAACTAGGCGTGTTCTATACATGCCGAAAATCTATTGCACTACTACTAAATGAGAGTAGCAGAAAAGGCACAGGTAATCAATTCCAGCAGCTGCCCAACATTTCAAATCTCCTGTGTCAAAATAGCCATCACTAAAACACACTTGCCCCTGAAAAAGAAGCAAAATTATTGTCTTTAAATAATAGTGTACAACTATTTGAAATTTTGGAGAGAAATTGCATAAACTGTGCTATTAAATAAAATGTGCTGCTTGTCTAATTAATGCATGGATAAATTAAATATTTGATTACTTATATAATTAAACATTTGATTTTGGAGACCAAATGTTAGGTATCTGATTTTGGAGCCTGCTCTCCCATACTAGACACCTGAAGGTTTCCTCGAGGCAATTATAAACGGGTTAGGCAATGAAAACTACACTTCTCAGTTAGCAAATTAAATTACGATATCCTGGTGGCTGTCTCAAACAGAGCGCAATTTGTTAACATGGCAATGTGGCAAGAAGGCCATTCCAGTTTTCTGTCATGTTCAGCGAGAAAAAAAACTATTTAGGTTTCACTAAATACTATTAAAATCTGTACCTTTTTTATTTGGTAACTCCTGAATATGTCTGCATAAGCAGTGCTGGGCAGTATCGAAGATACATGTATCTTAGATACTATCTTAGATACTCTATGGGTATCTTGTATCTGTATCGCGATACTTCTCGAAAGACGAGTATCTGTATCTGTATTTCCGATACATTCGATAATGTATCGTGTATCTTCAGATACAAGATACTTCTATCCCAACACAACCGTGCGAAACAATAATTGCTGGCCATGGTCCGCTTCTCAAGCTGGTACTGGTGCCACTAAGCCATCTGAATAAGTGTTAGAGCAGTGACGCAATTTAATTTTTCCGCCAGACTACCCCAGTGAGGGCAGAAGATGAGGAAGACAAGCGCGCGGTCGTGTACGCCCAGCCCACGTACCTTTTGTTTGCTCCATTTCTTTTTAGTTGCGCCAATGTCGCGACACTTGCTCTTAACCACTGTTCTGCGCCGCGTCTATCGCGCAAATACTGATGTTGCTACACTGTCGGTATTGAAGATTCTCTTGCGTCTTGCTGCGTAACGAAATGTGATGCGTGCAGGAATGGGGTTCCTTTGCGTCGCGTGCATTTTACTTATCAACGATTTGAAGGATCTCGTGGATGTAAGTTTGATTTGCATACCATGAATTAGCTTATATGCAAATAAGAATCTAACAACGTTAGCACCACTGGTGCTGGTGCTAGATCTGAAAGAGCAAGCGTTTACCTAACAGAAAATATCTTGGGTTACCGTATTTTTCACTTCTTGCTGCATTTATTCGAAGAATTTATGAAATCATAATTTGATTATTAGCACAAGTGCTTTCTTAGCTGTCATTTTGCATCCCTTATACATTACCTAAGTCTCTGCAGTATGTCTTTTGTAACGCGCTCCCAAAATAAGACCTCTGCTTTATTCTTCTGTCTACTTTATTTCCACTACTCTTTACACATTTACACGTTGCCAAGGCGATTTTGAAAACAAATATATTATTACGTGGGCGTACCTTGAGTAAACAGTACAAAACATTCTGCTTACCGCTTAGGAAAATAGCCAAATCGAGTTTGCATTATAATATTGGAAATCATTAGGAACCATATTAAAGATGTTAGGGAAGAAATTCGAGAAACTTTGTTTTACCGAATGCTCTGTTTTGCTCATGAGCGTCCCAACGAGCCGTTTCAGGCAATTTTCCGTAGGCACTGAATTTTCTATTGTCTCAACAGGTAAGTTGACAATACTTGATGCTCATAGCTATTCAGGGCGCCGTCTGTATTGTGTTTCTGTACTCGTTCAATGTGAATGTTTGATACACAACCGCCTCTCTATTTTACTTATATTTGTTTTCCTGTTTTAGGCTTCCTTAAATATTTTTCGCATTACTAATCGCCACGTAATGGGAGCTATAAGTGGCAATAGTGCGAATAGCGGTGGTGTCCTGCGACGTTTTGTGGAACTATACAATACGTCTGAGACGTTTCTGTGTTGCACATGTTCGCTCGTTGAAGAAAAATTGCTAAAAGATTGCACGTTAGTGAGTATATCAAGAAAGAATCCTTTATGCCGGCAGATATGTAGAAAATGAAAATTCATTGCAGTTTTACGTCATCTACGTATACACCAGGGGCCTCAAACTGAGCTTATAGTCAGGGGGCCGCAGTCGCGAAATTTAGTTGCAAGGGCCGGGACAGTGAAGATGGTGGGAGAGAGTTTGAACAAAATGACGTTTGAAAGGAACCCTTTCCCATATCTCATATATAGGTGAAGGCGATTTGGAGTCAGGATTCGAGAAACATCGATACCAATGTACAGAATGACTGATATCTGGACGCGGATTCTGAAATATAGAGTTTTTGTTCCACGGTTATGTTTCAGCACATGGTGACCACAGGTTCCTCACGAAAGGAATGCTTGAGACCAGTCATAAACACAAATGAGACGAAGACGGTCATGTGTGCGGACCGGGCCGCTAGCGAAAGGTCTCAAACTCTTAGTATACACCATGCGTCCCCCCGCCCCCGCAAAAAAAAGAAAGAAAAATGTCGCTACCAGCGTTGTTGCTGCTGTACACCTGTCCGGATATACGGTATTGTGTAAGCTGTCTTTTACGGACAAGGTAATAGACCACACCGGTATTTACGCCGTCGTGAGAAGGCTTCTTATTGAAGTTATTGTGATTATATGGCAACCTGCTAGATGGTCGGCAAGCTGTGCAAAGCAAGTACCGCTGTCAGCGAAGTGTACAAAGAGTTGTCCTGTGAAGAAGCTAAAACAAGCCTCAAGAAGCTGTTTTGGAAGGAAACTAATGTACTTTGAGCAAGAAGGGCAAAACTTTTGAGATACTAACAGACATTTCATTCAAGTGAAACAAAATAGGTCACAGTTAATAAATTTTCAAGCAGACATTTTCGTGCATAGGCGTTTAATGCTACATTATATGGACCTATAATAACAAACTTGAGAATGTATCGAAGTATCTTAAGATACAATTTTTACGGCAGTATCTTGTATCTGTATCTCGAATACTTCTTGCCTGAGTATCTTGTATCGTATCGCGATACAATTTCAAAGTATCTTTGCCCAGCCCTGTGCATAAGTATGATGGTATGATTGTACTTTCATAAGTATGTATGATATGGATGTATAAGCAATGCATATCTAAGTGTTCACATTTATGAATGGAAGTTTCACATGTATGAATGTACATCTTGACCTTTACATTGATTCTAAAAAAGTCTGTGCTAGTATTTTGCGTGAGTTCTTTCTTTTTTATGCCATTTATTGTTTGCCCTTCCTGCAAACATCTGGAATGAGTATTGCCAGTATGTTCTAAATATAAAATATATAAATATACTAGTCTTTGGGTTCATTCAAGCTACGAGACATCTGAGTAGTTTGCAAGGCAAATGTGGGAGTGGGCTCGCAAATAAAATTCCTCATTATTCATTAATTGTAGTTTTTAATTGATATGCACTATTATGACAAAGGCAAACAAATCGAGGTGGACAAACAATAAAAGCACTGCCAACATAGCTCAATATGTAGATCATCGGACACGTAATTAAAAAATTGTGGTTTTGATCCCTACCGGCGCAGTTTTTTTTTCTTCCACCAGCTTTGGGAGGCACAGGGTTTGATTCCCAGTGCCTGTGGCCGCTCACCAGTTTTTCTGATGGAGCGAGTGTTACCCAAAAGTGGTGCACAGTTGTGTGGCTACTCATATCTCAAGAAGGCAGCCTCTCCTTTGTGCTCTCTTCTACCAGTGCCCTTTCCTCCTACAAATTTATGCCCTTCTCCCTCGTGAATTGCCAATCTAAGTTACTTCCCAAATCTCAACCTACTCTCTCACTGTCACCTCTAATCAAGAAGCTCTCCCCATCCTGGCACACCTCCCCCTCTTTGAAGGAAGGCTGTAGACCACTCACTTTTTATGGCTTCTTGTTTGCATGAAGACTGGACACATGGTACATCAGGTGGTGTTTCTGCGAAAAGGATGCATTGCAGTGGTCACAGGAAAAGTGACACTCTCCTGTGTGGGTGCGCATGTGGTCAACGAGGTGCTGTTTCTGCGAGAATGATGCATTGCAGTGATCACAGGAGAAGGGACGCTCTCCTGTGTGGGTGCACATGTGGGCAACGAGGTTCTGTTTTTGCGAGAATGATGCATTGCAGTGGTCACAGGAAAAGGGACGCTCTCCTGTGTGGGTGCGCATGTGGACAACGAGGTGCTGTTTCTGCGAAAAGGATGCATTGCAGTGGTCACAGGAGAAGGGACGCTCTCCTGTGTGGATGCGCATGTGGGCAACGAGGTTCCATTTTTGCGAGAATGATGCATTGCAGTGGTCACAGGAAAAGGGACGCTCCCCTGTGTGGGTGCGAATGTGCTCTGCGAGATGGGTGTTCCGAAAGAATGCAGCTGTACACAGGTGGCACTGGAAGGGACGCTCGCCCGTGTGTTTGCGAAGGTGTCTTTGCATGCGTGACTTGAACTTGGTGACATAGGTGCACTGACGGCAGGAATGCCGTCCATCTTGTACAGACGCGAGTGAAAGGTACTGCTCACGGGATGTGCAAGACAAGGAACCTGCAAAGCCACAGGGAGAAGAGAAAGGCAATGCAGACCACGTGACACAGACAGTCTGCAAGTGGACTACAATGCCAGGCAATAAAGAAAGGTTGCTGCACTTGTAAATGAAGTACACGATCACCTTCGTCTTTACGAAGAACATGTTGCTGCAGTAGTAGTGTGCAATGACAAGTTTTACAAAAGCTCCCTTCTCTTTGTATGTAAATACTCCATCTAATACATGGAAAAACATTCAGTGAATGCACAGGGATGTGATTTAGATGTAATTCTGTTACTATACCTAAACAGCCAAATTTATTATATTGGCCGCCGGCCCAGTGCAGTATTTATTGTACTTTCTTTCCTTCCCACAAGAGTACCCATAAAATGCTGCACAGCAACTGAACAACTTCAGAATTCAACACATGAAGCATAAGAAATAAAATATGAGCGAACGAAGTTAATAAACTACAATATTGAAGGAAGGAAAACTATACATTTACAGGGGATAGAACGATATCACAGTTTTTGGTAGTCAGAAATACCGGCACATTTATGTGGACTGCATAAAAAATATTTTCTCTGTGTGTACTTGCACAGTTTACCATTGCCCATTAATGTCTCAATCCTGCTTCAATGAGAGCATAATGATGCAATAAAATATAAAGTAACCTATGCACCATGTGATGTTTCAGACACTTACACGACCCCACCTTTGAGTACATATTCTACATTATCTCAATGTATAACCAAATTACAGTAAAATCTCGTTAGTTCAGACTTCACGGGACCGGGAAAAATGTCCAAATTAACCAAATGCCAAACTATCGAAGGTATTGTTAGACAACGTTTAAGCCGAAAGAGTTTTCTTTATTCCTCCTCGAGCCTGAGCCCCGCTACTCAGACCCAAGTGGTGATGATGAGTATTTACAGGTGAGATGATGAAGCATGCAAATAATGCTCACACTAATTTCCCCGTGCGCTGAAGCGGCCAGCCTGGCCGCGACTTATACTGGGCACAGACGTCGAAAAGACAAAGATAGTTCATGTGAAACGTGTACTATCTCTGAACCACGGCAGCGACGGTTTGGACGAAACCTCAACTGGAGTAACATGATAGTTTACAGGCGATGTTTGTTCATTAACTATGTAGAGTCCAAGGAATCGCGATTGAAACATTTCACACAATCCAGGGACACCAGTAGGCGTCCAAAGGAGCACTTCGTCACCAGGACGGAAAGACACGTCATGATGAGAGCTGTCATACCGCTGCTTGCGATTGTGTTGACTGGCTTCTGTATTGAGCCGAGCAAGTTGCCGACAATTTTGAAGTCTCGAGACGAACTGTTCCAGCATAGTTGTATAATTGTCGGTTGGAGTGCACAGGAATGAAGCGTCAATCGTGAATGTCGCCGAACGCCCGTAAACGAGGTATTACGGTGAGTATCCAGTAGTGCGTTGGACGGCGGTATTATGAGCAAACGTCACAAATGGTAAGATTGTGTCCCAGTTGTCATGAGCGGGCCCAATATACATGAATATCATATCAATTAGTGTGTGGTGGAATCGCTCTGTTATCCACTGGTTTGAGGGTGCTATGCTGATGTTGTCTTGTGAACTGTGCCGCAAGTTTTAAGCATTTCTTCAATTAGTGTGGACAGAAAAGCCTTGCCGCGATCGCTCAAAAGGACGCGGGGTGCACCATGACGCAAGACAATGGCTCCGAGAAAGAAGGTGGCCACGTCAGAGGCAGAACTAGAGCGTAGAGGAGCGGTCTCTGCGTACCGTGTGAGATGGTCAACCGCTGTCACAATCCATCGATATCCTGTGGACGTTATGGGAAGAGGTCCGACTAGGTCCATTCCAACAATGGCAAAAGGTTCCTCGGTACATGGTATTGGCTGTAACAAGCCAGCAGGAGGTGAAGTCGACCGCTTGGGCCGTTGACATAGCACGCAAGACGAGATGTACTTTGCAATCGAAGTGGAGGGACCAGGCCAGAAGAAGCGGCTTCTAATGCGGCTGTATGTTTTATGGAATCCCTCAATATAGTGAAGTTGGTAAAAGCAGCAATTTGAAGCAGTAAACCAGAAAAAACTTTATTTTTCGTGACAAAAATCAATTTTGTTGAGCCTGAGGTGTAGCAATCACAATTAGATGCCTTGCCAGAGTGTCACGTGCAAAGACGAAACAAATGCTGGTTCAACGCACTGTACAACTGCGATTATTCTGCTGCCACGGCTTCACGTTGCCCAGCCGCCTATGCTATCATGTTGCCCAGCCGAACCATTTGCTCTTCACGAATGCGCAACATCGAAAACAGTTACACGTCAGAGAAACAGTCACAGTTTCATCGCGAGGGTGAAATAATAAATCCGATAGCAAGAAAGAGGAATTCTATATGAATATAGGCTAGCAGCTCGATCATCCAATCAGATAGGGGGGGGACAAAGGTTGATGCCACTGCCTCAGCAGTGCATTTTATGGGGGTCACGCATATTGACAACAGCCCAGATGGCGGCGCCGAAAAGGCCTTTGTTGGAAATGTGCATAGGGAAGCAGGAAAGGGTGGAGCGAGGAGTAGAGAGGTAGAAAGCGGGGACAAGATTCTCCTTACCCTATTTGGGCAGTGGTAGGCAAAGCAACCTGACAAAGGGGGCGAACTCAACAGGCAGACTGACAAAGGAGGTGGATGACAGGCACAGAAGAGAGGGGTTGGGACCTGGCACAGGCTTTGGGGGAGGAGGGGGGTGCAAATGCCCCTACCCGCACAAAGAAGATGGTCGGCTCATTTTACCTCTACTTGAGATCCGTTCGTCGGCAGTGCTCGCGTGCTTTCACTCGCACATAAAGTATACGACATGCGGGGTGATGTAATCGCGATTTGGACTTCCTATGGAAGATCATGGCGAAGACGAAAAATTCGCCTTGAGTGTCTATATAACTGTTATCGCAAAAAAAAAAGGCAAAATAGCTGCGGTATAAGACTGCATGAAGGCACTGCAACAGCCTGAACTACACCACATCCAATTATGGTGGCCACGTTTCTGTTTTCCAACATCGCGCGCCAAATCGAGCAAGTGGGACAGTGCCGGTGTTGCGAATTTCGGTCGCCGCTATGCTTTGGCTCCAAAAAGTCTTGTAATTCGGCTTTGTAGCAAAACATCCACATAAGCAATGTTGTGGCTGGTAATTGCGGGCTGCAGCTCCAAAAATTATCGGTCGACTGCCCAAAACATTAGTGTGCCTCGATGCATGCGCCCCCCTTAGGGTGTTGCCATTCTTTGAAGGGGCTGATGCCGCCACGACGCCATTTTTTGCCCCGCGTCTCGTGCCTCTCAGCGCAGCTGCCGTAGAGCGGTGAGACGCTGGTAAGAAGCCGTGGGCTAAAATATGGCAGCCGCGCCGCAGTAGACGCCGCAGATGTCCTCACCCTGGACAAAACGCGCAACAAAACGCGCATCAAGGCACCCTACAAAACATGTTCTAGCAGTGCCCTCACCGAAAAAAAAAAAAAAAAAAAGCTTTCACTTGCTGTAAATGCATCTGTTAGTAACGCTTGCTCTTGCATGGAAATTTATTCTATTCTTCACAGAGTCCTAAAGAGCATCTTTCAAGATCAGCATCAGAGCGAGTGAGCTCTCCGATAAGCGTGCCAACAAGCGTGGTCTTTTTCTTGCCGATCGGGATAGCTTGTAAGATACCGGCCTTGCCAACGACATCCGCATCCTGAATGATTGCGATCGCTTGCAAGATAACTCAAGCTCGTTACATCTACTGCTACCGCCTCTACAACTAATCGTGCTTGTTATATGATATCTGCGCCGATAACAAAACAGCATATCAGGCTTTAGAGCACAGAACGCGCGACAAAGAATACAACACATCCTGGCAACATTGCGTGATACTATGTGCCGTGGTTCATGGTTCCCGCATGCCACACATTAGCCGCATTCTCTCCCACTCCACCGCTCCGAAGCCGAGAAGAGCATCGAGATGCGCCCTTTACACACAGCGGTGTTGGAATTTGAAAAATGCGTTCACAAAATCTCTAGTCAGCTTTATCGCGACTTTCGTTCCCTTTCAATAAAGTTACCGTGGATTTTCCCTGATGGGAGCACAATTTCCTTGAGAATTTCCACACTATCCAAAATCACTGAGAATTCCCGGTTTCCCGGTCGGTAGACACCCTTCTCTATCCTGGTTCAATGAAAGCATGATGATACAATCGAATACAAAGTAACCTATTCATCATACAATGTTTCAGACATTTACACGACCACACACACCACTACATATTCCACTTTATCACAATGTCCAACTAATCATACTAAATGAAGACGATCACTATATATACATAGATGCACACTTATAAGGACATCTTGATACACAAGAATGGTCAAAGTACACCGGATATATTACAAAACAATCCAATCAACTCTACGCACTACTTGCATTTTAAGCATCACCTAAGAGGAAAGGTAAAGGGAAGAACCAATGATCGAATTAAGAATGGTGTAACATTTGATGATGGAAGAGAATAGCGAAAAATTTAAGTGATCTTATATGCTTTTTGCTCAGCAAACGGCACTACGAAAAAAAAAAAAAAACAAGAAGTTTGTTTGTCGATATTATTTGAAGCATTTGTTGATCTGAAAGCACCACACAGATATGCGCAAACGTTTTAGAGCGCGAAATTCCGATTGCCGCTGTACACTTTCTTAATACCATTTACATATTGCAGTGAAAAATCAAAGTGTTGCTACCAAGCGTTGCGATTACTTAGTTTAAAAACATTTCTCTCGGCACATACAGAGGTGCAATGATGTGCATTAATAAATAGCTAACCTGAACCAATGCTTTGTAAGACAGGCAATATTTCTTTACACCAATTATTGAAACATACAATGCAATGAAATCCATTTCATTCTTCTCTATTTCAATTGGCTAAGAGTACAGAAACTGAATAGTCTACTTCACTCGTTTCAATATAACCAATCCTTAGCAGCAGTCCATATAGACATGGGCACATCACCATCACAATATCATGGTAATAGTGTCAGCTACAATATAAGCATAAAATGGTTCAGCATTTCTAAGAAGAGGCTGGTGCAGTGCATTTCTAGCAACATCCAAACCATAAGACTTCTTCGCTTCTCCATAGACGGGATGGACAATCTGCAACAGCAAAGAGACCACTGTTAAAGCCAGCACAAACAACACAGTACCCTCAAACATGCTTTTACCCTTGGCATCCACTAGGCTTGATCGTTGGAAATTCCTTATTTACATTTTTCAGTATTGTAACTGAGTGACTAGTTTTTCAGTACTAATTTGATGTACCTACTTACATTTTTTTTTAAAAAGACAAGCCACATAGGTCAATACAAATTTGAGCACTTGAATTTGGAGGAAAATATCGAATTGAACATCTGTGGCAGTACGATGCAGCAGCATATAGAATGCCAATGCCAAGTGAACCAAACCAACACGCTGGGTATTCGTTTTTCCCATTTTAGCGCACCATGTGTGGGTAGACTATGTGTGGGGGAGATGCTGTGGCTACATGAAGATGGGTGCACTAACTGTAGATGCCAGGACATTGAATGTGAACACAGTTTCTTTTACATTTCTCGGGACTTTTAGGAGATGTCTTTCTCGAAACTTAGCAATAATGAACTGCTGTGTTTGGAAGAGAACACACATGCGAGAATTCAACCAGTCAGTAAATACAATTTATGCACCATGCTTTCGTACAAGGGTGCCTCTCTCCCTTATGGGCCCATGGAACGAGTTTCCAGAGTTGTTACTAGGGTTTCCACACTAATAGAAGGAGCGATGAGCAAAAACCTTGAAAAACAAAAATGTAAAATGTATATGCATTGATGTGATCAATGACTATAGCCAACTGTAATGTGGCTGTAAAAGGGCGTAAAATCTTGCACACAAAATGTGTGTAAAATAAGTGAATATAATAACAGTATGATAATGACAAAATTTGTGATGTGAATACCAAACATGTACTTTTAAAAAGCACATATTATGACCATGGATACTAAGAGTGTTTGCGTAAAAACAGCAATCACCGTGAAAGAAATTATTTCCTATGTTAGCGTGTAAAATTAATCTAGCTTTCGCGTGATTGTAGTGGAGATGTCATGAGCAGTGATGATAAAGTACATAAGCAAAAAGAAAGGAGGCACACAGTATCACAGTAAATCAAGGACGACAAACACATCTAGTGGCTTTACATCAAGTGGCCCTACCAAGGCCCTGACAACCCACCAATAACACTAAAATACATGTTACCCTTACCCTCAGCTTTGAGGGCTGGACTGCGACAGGTTTAAAAAGTGTAATAGCTCTTTAAGGAAAACATGCGGCTGTCTAATAAAAAAGAAAGTGATAGGCGAAGCGGGATGTGTCTCTCGAAAACATAGGGGAAGTTGCATTTCCACTCTGTCTCCGTTTGTGGGCACTGCGTAAGAACATGTAAAACAGACAGGTTCCCTCCACATCTATCACAAGTAGGTATGCCAGGGCCGGTTAAGGGATGGGAATGTGCGACGTAGGTGTGTCCTATTCGGAGTCAGCACGAACCACAACTTCATTGTATATCACGGCAACGGAAAGCTAGATTTTTTTTTATCAGAGGTTGAACAGTATTGAGCTTGTTGCTGTTTTCAATATCTCATTTCCTTTGCCACTTCTGACACTGAATGTGGCGGACAAGCGCTTTCAGATGTTGGTATGGCACACTAATCTCACCAGGGATGCTTCTTTCTGCAGCTACTCCTGCACAAGCATCTGCTTTCTCATTTCAGTCAATGTCAACGTGACCCGGCACCCAGCAAACTAATATTTGAAGCGCTTGAATATGCCATAATTAAACTCTTTTTGAGATCATTAAGGGCTGCATTTTCATGTGGTTTGCCAGTGTGCGATGTATGCACAACGCTCAACGAATCTGTCAATACGACTGCTTTCCTTAATCTTTCGCCCAAAAATGTATTTCATGGCAGTTGAAATTGCATACGCCTCTTTGGTTAAAATGGTAGTATGCATGCGGGGCCTTTGTGAATAAGCTAAATCGGGCCCAATGACAGCTGCAGCTATCGAGTGTACTGTACAATAGCGTAAACAGGGGAAGGGTTAGAATTTCCCTAACTTGGAGCTCATCCACTTGTAACCAGTATCTCTAGGCTTACTAAGATAGATTAGGATACACTACATTCAGGGTATGCTGCAAAATCAAAACTATAAAAAGCCTACTTAAAATAATGAATGTTGTAACACAGAAGCAGGAATTAAGTTATGGTTCCCACAAACACAGCGTAAAAACTAGAACATTCATGACATCCTTTCAGTAGATTTGTACATAAATTGTGCTTCCTAATATAAATACTGGCTTTCCAAATATTAAAAAAAAAAAACATACTTTGAGCCACTCTGCCCCCAGGTCTATAGAGGTTATGGCAAATGAATGCTAGAAAAGTGCAATATAATGCACTACAAGGAATGAAGTTGACAACTGTGAAGCAACATGCAATACAAAGATGCAGTATATTTGAAGCTGGGTAAAAAAGTTTCTGTTTGGATGTGGAAAAAAATCAATCTTTGTACACTAACTACAGCTGTGTAGAATAATTCCTTCTCTGCATAGCATAATATTTAAAAAATGCAATTTCACACATTGCTCACAAGCAATTCAAATTGGTAAGAATAGAGTTAAATGGCATCACGAAGTACCAGCAGGTGTGACCAAAATCAACATAACAACACGCGAGTTCTCTTTTTTTCATAGCAACCTTAAATACTAACATTCTCAGCAGCTCAAGGCAAGCTAATAAAAAGGTAAATGCTCTATCTTATGACACAATATTAATGAGAACTAACGGACAATAATACCAAGGAAAGTATAGGAGATGTTATTTGTAATATTGGAATATAAATGTGAAGAAAGTAAAGTGGACGAAAAGATAACTTGCCGCCGGCGGTCCCTGCCAAGTTATCTTTTCGTCCACTTTACTTTCTTCACATTTATATTCCAATTATTACAAATAACATCTCCTATACTTTCCTTGGCATTATTGTCCGTTAGTTCTCCTTAATATTGTGTCTAACGATGAAAAACGAGCCCTTAAAAGCCATCTTCTTTCCTTCTATCTGATGACTAGCATTCTAAATGGAAAAGGCACACAACACATATTTAAGCACTGCTTGCGCTAAATGGGTGACACTGGTTAAGAAAAACATCGGCCAGATACTCATAAGTTCTGCTCAGCACTCCTGAAGACAAAACGAAGTCCAGCATTAAAATGAGTAAGGAATCTACATTACGTGCCATCCTTTCCTTGTGAATAACACAATTATCTTTCACTACTACAACTGAGAAGTTGTAGTTAAAGCATGACCACGATGACAGGCAATATGAACTAAACTATAGTTTCACAGAAGGTCGTTACTTCAAATGATGAGTAAGAGGAGTATGCAGGGCACTGTGTTTATCATGTCTGGTTCCCTCAGGAATGAAGGAACAATAAGAGTTCTAGTTAAAATTCCAGTCCTGGACAAAACTAATACACATTGCAAACACAAACAAGATACGGCGACCGCTCACCCATAGCCAAATAAAACATGTGAGTGAAGAAGCAAATTTCCAGTATATGTCTTAAACAAGCAAATAAGAACATAAATAAATAAATAGACACAAAATGAAGTTCAGGAAGTCTTTGATGTGCATGCTAAGTTCATAATGGCTTCATCTACAGCAAACAACAAACATGCCCATGTTCCCAAGCCGACAAGATTTACGTAAATCCTGTCAGAGATACATTGATTTAAACATGTCCCTATACAGTGTTTGCACGAGAGAAATTGCGTAATGCAGTTCAAAAAGAAAATATTGCATGCTCCCTTAGACTCCTTGTCAATATGCTATGACAACACACAATCTAAGTGCTATGATGTTGCCAACACTCAAAAGAGGTGACTGTGACAATAAACATAGGCTCAACTGTGGCCACTGTTTGTAGGTGCACTGTGGTAGTAATGTCCATAGCGGCATGCTTTCACCGCAGCATATATCATGCATGGTGCACAAACTTTGAATATGGCTTTGGCTTTAGTCTTTACTTGAGCTTTTACTGAAGATGACCATGCAGTGTGGAGGGGGGCTTGTGGGAATGCACTTGCAATGTTTGAAGCTGCCGGTTTGAAAATTTGCAGAGGCACCACCGCACCTGCATGAAAAGACCAACTAGGCGTGTTCTATACATGCGGGAAATCTATTGCACTAGTACTAAACAAAAGTAGCAGAGAAGGCACAGGTAATCAATTCTAGCAGTTGCCCGACATTTCAAATCTCCTGCGTCGAAATAGCCATCACTAAAACACACTTGCCCCTTAAAGAGAAGCAAACTCCTCTTTAAATAATAGTGTACAACTATTTGAAATTTTGGAGAGAAATTGCATAAACTGTGCTATTAAATAAAATGTGCTGTTTGGCTAATTGATGCATGGATAAATTAAACATATGATTAGGTATATGATAATTAAATATATGATTTTGGAGATTTAATGTTGGGTATCTGAATTTGGAGCCTGCTTTCCCATATTATGGTACCTGAAGGTTTCTTCCAAGCAATTCTAAAAGGGTTAGACAATGAAAACTACACTTTTCAGTTAGCAAATTAAACGACGATTTGTGGTGGCTGTCTCAAACTGAGCGCAATTTGTTAACATAGCAACGTGGGCGAGACGGCCATTCTAGTTTTCTGCCATGTACAGTGAGAAAAAAATAACTATTTAGGTTTCACTAAACACTATTAGAATCTGTACCCTTTTTCTTTGGTAACTCCTGAATATGTCTGTATAAGTATGATGGTATGATTATGAAGTATGATGGTAAGATGATGGCATAAGTATGTATGATATAGATGTATGAGCAATGCATATCTAATTGTTCACAATTTTTGAACAGATGTTTCACATGTATGGATGAACATCTTGACCTTTACAATGATTCTCAAAAAGTCCGTGCTCGTATTTCGCACGGGTTCTTTCTTTCATTATACCATTTATTGTTTACCCTTCCTGCAAACATGCAAAAAAGTATTGCCAGTATGTCCTAAAAATATAAAAAATACATAAATATACTAGTCTTTCGGTTAATTCAAGCTATGAGACATTTGAATGGTTCAAAAGGCAAATGTGGAGTGGGCTCACAAATAATATACCTCGTTATTCATTAATTGTAGTTTTTAATTGATATGTAGTATTATGACATAAAGGCAAACAAATCGAAGTGGAAAGCACTGCCAACATAGTTCAATATGTAGATCATCGGACACGTAATTAAACAATTGCGGTTTTGATCCCCATCAGTGGAGATTTTTTTTTTTTCCACCAGCTTTGGGAGGCACAGGTTTCAATTCCCAGGGCCTGTGGTCATTCACTAGCTTTTCCAACAGAGCGAGTCTTACTTAAAAGTGATGCACGGTAGTGTGGATACTCATTTCTCAAGAAGGCAGCCTCTTCCTCGCCATTAATGCCATTCTCCCTCGTGAATTGCCACACTAAGTTACTTTCAAAATCTCAATCTACTCTCTGTCACCTCCAATCAACAAGCTCTCCCCATCCTGGCACACCTCCCCCTCTTTGAAGGAAGCCTGTAGACCACTCACTTTTTATGGCTTCTTGTTTGCATGATGACGGGTCACATGATCCAGGAGTTCCTGTTTCCGTGAAAAGGATGCATTGCAGTGGTCACAGGAAAAGCGACACTCTCCTGTGTGGGTGCGTATGTGGAAAACAAGGTGCTGTTTCTGCGAGAATGACGCATTGCAGTGGTCACAGGAAAAGGGACGCTCTCCTGTATGGCAGCGCATGTGCCTATTGAGGTGCGCTTTCTGCGAAAATGACGCATTGCAGTGGTCACAGAAAAAGGGACGCTCTCCTGTGTGTGTGCGAATGTGTTCTGTGAGAGAAGGCTTCTCAGCAAATGCTGCTGGACACAAGTGGCACTGGAACGGGCGCTCGCCTGTGTGTCTGCGAAGGTGTCTTTGCATGTGTCCCTTTTGCTTGGTCTCATAGCTGCACTGACGACAGGAATGCAGTCCGTCTTGTACAGAGACGAGTGAATGGTACAGCTCATGGGATGCGCAAGAAGAGGAACCTGCAAAGCCACAGGGAGAACAGAAAGGAAATACAAACCACGTGACACAGATTGTCTGCAACTGGACTACAACACCAGGCAATGAAGAAAGGTTGCTGCACTTGTGAATGAAGTACACCATCACAGTCGTCTATACAAAGAAAATGTTACTGCAGTAGTAACCGTGCAATGACACAACATGTTTTACAAAAGTTCCTATCTCTCTGTATGTAAATACTGCGAAAACATGCGAAACATGCGAAACATACATGCGAAAACGTCGAGTGAATGCATGCACAGGGATGCGATCTAAACGCAATTCTGATACTATTATCTAAACAGCCAAATTTCATAGATTAGGCCACCAGCCTAGTGAAGTATTAAATGCGAAGCATTTCTTAGCGAACCTCTGGCACTTTGAGCGTTTCTATCTATGTATATATCTATCTATCTAGCTGCCTACGCCTGGGTGCTCTCGTGATCGCCTCCTTAACTTGGTGTACACCAAGATTGGCATGGGAGGGTAAGAGAATTTGACAAATATAACTGTCGGGTCACGATATGAATAACGTCGCATACGTTGTCAAACCCTTTCCTCCAGACACGTGAGGCACATACCCGTTTACCATGGGCCGCGGTGTACGGGTATGCGCCACAGGCATAGGTCGGCAAACTCACTCGCGAGTCGATTCACTCAGACTCAGATCAACCCATGAGTCTGAGTGAGTCCGGTTGATGGAAATTTTAGGGAGTCCGAGTCCGAGCGAGTCCGGTTGAGAAATCTTTTGGCGAGTCCGAGTGAGTCCGGTTGAGGAAAACTGGCGAGTCTGAGCCCGAGTGAGTCTACTGCAAAGGATATTTGTTCAGTGAGTCTGAGTGAGCTCCACGTTTTACTGCCGACCTATCGTCCCATCCCCTCATCTTCAGCAATACTATCAGCCTGATATCGACTGACGTTTATACTCAAGTCTATTCACACATATCTCAATGCACTAGTGTTCATGCGCCACCTCAATATTTATTGATCGGAGTCGCAAGTTAAGGTGGAGGGAGGGGGAGGGGGCAGCGAAGTGTCATCATCTTCCCCCGCAGACTCTTTCATGTAAAGTTCTTGATAACATATATCTGGTGTGCGTCGCGTATTTCACAAAAATGTCCTACTGGATTGAAACCACTGATATCTCATATTTGATGGTACAAGATGAAATGGCATATCGCAGAGCATCGATTATGTGAGAAATTGGTGTTAAAAAAACTTGGACCATCTCCCCGAAGGGAAACCTGTTGGGATGCGAAGCAGCAGCGGTGCGCACGGCGTTGACCCGGTTGAAACGGGCGTCGACGCGGGTGCTGGAAGGACGGTTTGAAGCGAAACTCGGTGTAGCGTTTACTCAAGTAAACGTTTGTCTGAAACGCAAAGACACGGGAGGCGGCTGGGTTTCATGTAAGTTTCATTAAAGCGTTTTGGCAAGACTTCATAGTCGTTGTTTATTCAGAATCGAGACACGGGCGCTGGACCGGAGCAGGCGCGCGTTTCGCCTTGACTACCACGGGTGAAGCGAGAGAGAAGTGACACGTTCAGAGGTGTTGCGAGCGGGCGGAGCAGCCGGCAGCTGCGGGCACTACGGCGAGCATGCTGCGGGTGAGGGAGAGTGTGACGTCAGCACGCACCTGCGAGGGAAGCGTGCGAGGGGAGCGTGGCGTCAACGCAATGCTGTGGCGTGACCTACTTGGCAACGCTCCAACACCTACTGCGAGGGGAACGCGTTGTGGCGCATGTGTACGGACGCACGTAACGTACGGCGTTACACACGTGAGTCAAAGAGCTGCTTCGCATCTAAAAGCGTTGACACCATCATCGAAGCAGCTAATTTTACGATAACGGACTCATTAGTCAATTAACTCAGACTCAGATCGAGCCGTGATTCTGAGTCTGAGCGAGTCCAGCTGAGTGTCATCATCTTCCCCCGCAGACTCTTTCACGTAAAGTTCTTGATAACAATATCTGGTGTGCGTCGCGTATTTCACAAATATGTCCTACTGGATTGAAACCACTGATATCTCATATTTGATGGTACAAGATGAAATGGCATATTGCAGAGCATTGATTATGTGAGAAATTGGTGTTAAAAAGCGTTGACACCATCAACGAAACAGCTAATTTTACGATAACGGACTCATGAGTCGACTTACTCAGACTAACTCAGATTCAGATCGAGCCGCGATTCCGAGCCTGAGCGAGTCCGGCTGAGTAATATTTTGGCGAATCTGTGTCCGAGTGAGTACGGTTCAGGAAAATTTCGGCGAGTCTGAGTCCGACTGAGCCGTAAGCAGAAAATACATTGAGTGAGTCTGAGCGAACTATACTTTTTTTTGCCGAACTATGGCCACAGGTGATTGACAGTTTACATCTACCCAGGAACGGCGAGAACAGAGATTGGTAATTTAAATGTGAGAGTGTTAGGAAAAACTGACATCGGCAGCTTTGACCGGATGAATAGAAATAATTAAAATTAAGATTCCAGCAGGAATCGAAACACAAGCATTCTGCGTGGCAATCAGGTATTGAACCACAGAGCCACGCCAGGTCTATAAACTGGCTTGTAAAAACAGCCTATGCAGGCGTAATGTCAGTGCAACGTCAATTGTGGCTGTGGTACTGGCTATCTAATTTTACAAGAAAGCAAGAAACACTACATATGTACTTCTACAATACAGGCGTCATATCAGATTAACATCTGTGGTTCCAGTGTTCGCTCCACTATTATAACAGTCTAATAAATATTACATTTGTATTCCTATGATTCCGCAAGCTATACTGAAGCATTGCGCTAGCCCGGAGGAATACATTAACGAAAGTTGCGTATGATATTCACATTATTGCACCATAAAGTGCACTCAGTTTCGATAATACTGACGTATGTAGTCTAACAGGAGTGCTGACATTACGTCGCACCATACGTTACCCTTTAAACGCCAGTGCTGTCGACGTGCCTGGTAAGTGCCTTGTTCCCGTCTTTGTGCGCTTAACGGTTTCATAATGTCAGTGTACCAACTAGCTCGGACCCAGCCTCTTATTCAGTGCCTGGTAAGCCAACGATGTGCACACAGCTACTACACTTACAAAAACACCTCGATCCACCTCGTAACGCTTGGCTCAAAACCACGAAATACAGCATAAAAGAACTCGCCGACTGCTTTGCATGAAACCGATTCCCACAACCGTGGAATCTGCCCAATTTTTTATTGTACAGGCTGTTTCACACTTAGGGGAAATCTCGGAGCGCCTGGCATCGCGATGCGATAAGCGCTGCAATCGTGCGCCGGCAGCAGCTCGCGCGTGCGCAGACGCTTCAAGGGTGTAAAGTTGTACATCTGCGCACGCGCGAGCTGCTGACGGCGCGTGGTTGCAGCGCTGGCCGCATCACGATGCCATGCGCTCCGAAGATTTCCCCTAAGTGTGAAACAGCCTGTACTTTCTTTTCCCATAGAAGTATCCATAAACTGCTGAACACCAACCGAACAACTTCATAATTCAACACGTGAAGTATAAGAAATAATATATGAGCAAACAAAGTTAATAATAAACAAGCTGCAAAATATGAAAAAAGGAAAACAAAACATTTACAAGAGATAGAATGATATCACAGTTTTTGGTGGTCAGAAATACTGGCGCATTAATGTGGATTGCAGAAAAAATTGTTTCTCTATGTGCACTTGCAATGTTTACACATTGCCCATTAATGTCTATCCTGCTTCAATGAAAGCATAATGGTGCAATAAAATATAAAGTAACCTATGTAACATATAATGTTTCAGACACTTACACAACCCCACATATGAGTACATATTCTACATTACCACAATGTATAACTAATTAGAGTAAAATCTCATTAGTTTGGATTTCAAGGCACCGGGAAAAGTGTCCAATTTAACCAAATGCCAAACTATCGAAAGTATAAATGAAAATACAAACAAATACCTCTTACAGCAATACAGTTTCATTTTCTTGATGGATATGTAAATCCTGTACTTATTTTGCATAAGAGAATTGAAAATGCCCCAATTTTAGATGTGAAGCATCTTATAGCAGAGTTCCATCCGGTGGTGGTGGTGGTGGTGTGCGGCGTGACCACCCTTACTGCACATGCGCAAACCCTCCCCACTTCCCCTCTCCCCACCCCTTTCCGCCTCCCCTCTCCTTCCCCCTCCCCCTCTTCATTTTTTTGTCATCCTGCGACGTTCACCATGCGCAAACGCTGCAAGACTCCCATTTATAATCAGCCTGAAATGGGCTCTGCACTGCACTCTCACCTACCGCCACCACCCGCTCCACGCGCATGTGCTTTTTTGCAGGTAAAATGGCTGGCAACTGATTGTTCATCCATCACCATGTAGCAAGCAGGTTTTACGCCAGCATGACGACCGTGGCTGAGAGCTTTTGATCCTCAACGCCTTCCGCCATGTTTGACATCTGTGACATTGTGCGCGCACAATGTGGGCATCAAGTGAAAACGAAGCTGCTGAGTGCCGGATCCACATGTGGACAAAGCCGTAATCACTAACTGATGAAGACTGGGATATGGACAGCAGAGCCTCGTTTCGATTGTCTGTGAATGCTGCTTTCATTTTTTTGCGCGGCACATTTGCGATGCTTCGTGCTCAGTGTGCTCCAATGACCATCCAAATTAACCAGGTTCAGGTCAAATATGACAAAATTAACGAGAGCTTGATACCATTAAACAATGCATATTCTGGCCGGGACCACGAAAGATGCCTGAGTAATCAGATTTGCCGAATTAGTGAGGGTCAAATTAACATGCTTTTACTGTATACTGAATGAAGACGATCAATATACATTGATCCTCAATTATAAGGCCATCTTGATATGCCAGAATGGTCAAAGTACCTTGGATACATTACAAAACAATGCACTCAATTCAATGCACTGCTTGCATTTTAAGCATCACTTAAGAGGAAACGAAAAAAGTTAATGAATTTTGTCCACATTATTTCAATGTTTTGGTGATTTGAAAGCACAAAACAGACACATACACAGAGGTTTTAGAGGCAAAATGCATACTAAGGCAACGTCAAACTGCAGCTGTACACTTATACTATGACTATTACTTTATATACTGCAGTGTAAAACCAAAGTGCCACTACCAAGCGTTGTGGTTACTTGTATACAAAATTGTTTCTCTTAGCACATAAAGATGTGTAAAGATGTTCATTAATAAATACCTAAACTGAACCAGTACTTCGTAAGACGGACTCGATTAGTTTACACTGATGATTGAGACATATACATTGCATTTAAATCCATTACATTCTTCCAAACTTCAATTGGCCAACAGTGCAGGAATAGAATAGTCAATTTCACTCGTATAAATATAAAAATCCTTAGCAGCAGTCCATAGACATGCTCCCATCACCGTCACAATGTCATGTTCACCGTGTATTAAGCTGCAACAAAGGCATAAAATGGTGATGATCTTGAAGAAAAGGCTGGTGCATTGTGTTTCTGGCAATATCCAAAGCATGCAACTTCGTCTCTTCACAGAAGGGATGGACAAGCCTGCAACAGCACACAGACCACTGTTAAATCCAGCACAAACAACACAGTACACTCAAACATACTTTTACCCTTGGCATCACCTAGGCTTGATCATTAGAAGTTCCCTAACCAAATACATCTTTTAGTACTGTAATTGAGTCACTACTCTTTCAGTAACTAATTTGATGTAACTATTCATATTTTTGAAAAGGCAATCTCTAGACATAGGCAAATACAAGTTTGAGCACTTGAATTTGGAAGGAAGTATGGAATATAACGTATGTAGTGGTGCGATGCAGCAGCATATAGGATATGAATGCCGAGTGAACCAAAACGTCTAGTATCCGTTTCCTCATTTCAGCACACCATATGTGGGTACACTATAATAAACGGAGCTGCTGTCGCTAAATAAAATTGGGTGCATTAACCGTAGATGCCAGGAAATCAAATGCTTAGACAGTTTCTTTTACGTATAGCAGGACATTTAGGAGGTGTCTTTCTTGAGTCCGAGCAATAATGATGTGCTGCATTACGAAGAGAACACACATGCGAGACTTAATTCAGTGAGTAAATACAATTTTGTGCATTATGCTTTTGTACAACCCTGTCCCTCTTTCCCATGGACACATGGAATGAGTTTCCAGGGTTGTTACTGGGGTGTTCACACTGAAAGGAGGAGTGATCAGCACAAATTTTGGAAAAAAAAAAAAAACTAATGTCAGTGAAGATTAACAGCACGCACAGGGCTGCAGAGGATTCACTGAGAGACAGGCCAGATCATTCTGCATGCTGGAATGCAAAGGCAATCTATTACATTTCACTGGTTTTCTTTAGTAGTCGGGTTTAATGGCGCAAAGGCTACAATGGCTATAGAGCGACAAGGCAAAGCAACAAGTGACAAGACAAGGCAAGATATATATGTATCGGTGTGATCAACAACAACGACAAACTGTAATGTGGCTATAAAAGGGCCTGAAAACCTGCGCACTAAATGTGCGTAAAATAAATAAAAATAATCATATATATATGATAATGGCATAAAACATGTGCAATGAATGTCAAACATGTACTTTTAAGAAGCATATACTGTGACCATGGATACTAAGAGTGTTTCCGTAAAGACAGCGATCATTTTAAAACTGTGACAGAAATTATTTGCTTTGTTAGTGTGTAAAATGAATCTAGCTTTCACATGATGTTAGTGGAGATATCATGAGCAGTCATGATACAGTAGACAAGTAAAAAGAAAGCTGGCACATAAGATCACAGTAAACCAAGGGCTACAAATGTATCTATTGGCTTCACATCAAGTAGCCCTACCGTGGTAGAGACTGACTACCCACGAATACCACCAAAATACACGCTAGTATGGAGCTTGTTGATTTCAACAACCTATTGCCTCTGCCATTGCCTCTGCCACAAACAGAATGTCCCGAACAAGCACTTTCAGATGTTGGCGCGGCACATCAATCTCGTCAGGACTGCTTCGTTGTGCGACTACTGCTGCACAAACATCTCCGTTCTTGTTCCAATCAATACCGACGTAACCCGACACCCAGCAAACTATTATTTGAAGCGCTTCAATTTCATAATTAAATGCTTTTCAAGATCAGTCAGGGCTGTTTTTTATATGGTTTGCCAGAGTGCAATGTACGCGCAATGCTGAATGAATCTGTAAATACGACTGCTTTCTTAATATTTCTCCCAACAATGTATTTTATGGCAGTTAAAATCTGCGGTAAAGATACTAGTATGGGTGATGAGTCTGCGTGAAGAAGTGAAATTTGGGCCAATGACAGCTGCAGCTACCGAGTGCACTCTACAATGGCATAAACAGTGGATGGGTTAGAATTTCCATAACTTGGAGCTCATCCAGTGGTTACTTGTATTTCTAAACTACGATGGATTAAAAGACATTGCCTACAGTGTATGCTGCAAAACCAAAGCTAGAAAAGCCTACTTAAAATATTACTCAAATGTAATATACAAAGGAATGAAGTGGTGGTTCCTACAAAATCAGCGTAAAAATAAAAACATTCATGACATCCTTTCAGAAGACTTGAACACAAATTGTGCTTTCTAAAATAAACACTGCCTTTCCAAATAAAAAAAACGTAGTCTGAGCCACTCTACCCCAAAACTACAGTAATTATGGCGAACTAATGCTAGAAAAGTGCAATATGTAAAAGGTGCAGTATAAGGAATGAAGTTGACAAATGTGAAGTAATATGCAATACAAAGAGACAGTATAATTGAAGAAAGTTTGTCTTTGAATGCAGAAAAATTCAATGTTTGTACAGTATCTACTGCACCCTAGAACGATTGCATCTTCTCTGCACAGCATAACACAACCTTTGTCTGTAAAGTTCCGAGACTGAGTCCATTAAAAAAAATGCGTTTAACATTGAAATCATTTGTGCAGCACTCCTTCGAAATAGTCTCTTTTGCAGTCTATACACAGCTTCTAACACTTCTTGAGGTTTTGGAAACAGTTGGAAAACGCTTATTTTGGCAGGGCTGTCAGCTCCTTTGTCGTGGCGTCTTGAATGGCCTCCACGCTCCCCATCCAGTGACCTTTTAGGGCTCTCTTGACACGAGGAAACAGAAAAAAATTGCATGGGGAGAGGTCAGGCTAGTATGGCGGATGGGGAAGTACAGTAATGCTGTGCTTGGCGAAAAATTCTGTCACAGTGAGGGCAGTGTGCGGCCTTGCGTTATCGTGGAGAAGGCTCCATTGGCCAGATGTCCATAAGTCAGGGCGACGGCGTCATAGTCATCACGCATGTGTTGGAGCATGCAGATATAAAACTCCTGATTCACTGTCTTCTCTTGAGGGACGAACACATGGTGATGACACCGCTGGAATAAAAAAAACTATCAGTATCGTCTTTGTTTTGGTCTTCTGTCGCCGCATGCTTCTCAACGCCGGAGAGCTTGTGGACCACCATTCGGCGCTCTGCCTCTTTGTTCGAGGATTGCATTGAACACCATGTTTCGTCTTCAGCAATGATGCTGCCGATGAATACAGCATCCTTCTCTGCCTCTGAGAGCAGATCAGCGCTCACTGATGCCCGTGCGTCCTTCTGGTCCTGTGTGAGGGAGTGCGGCACAAGTCTGGTATTCAGCTTTCGTTTCCCCAAGTTCTCATGCAAGATTTGGTGGCATGTTGTCATACTAATGTCGAGAGCATTCGATAGCGTGCACACTGTAATGGTGCGGTCTTGCTGTACGATCTCCCTGATCCGAGCCACGTTGTTTTCATTCCGTGAGGCTGCAAGGCGCCCCTGCCTTGTGTCGTCTTCCACCCACTGAAGTTCTCCCCGAAACAAACCTCTTGTGCCACTCAAAAACTCGCGCCTGCGATAATGTCTCGTGGCTGTAATCGTCATGAAGGAGCTCATACGTCTGTGTGGCTGTCTTGCCAAGCTTCACACGTAATTTTATGTTAGACGTTTTTTTAGGTGGACGTCCATCTCTCAACATTCACCACAGCAGAATGCGCAGACGACTGACTAGTGACAACGTATTTTTTTACATGTAGTGCCATGTAGTGGCTGCCGCAGCAATTAACATCAATAGCTCAGATTAGCCCGAAAAGACGGTGCTACACATACGCACCAAGATTTGTTTTGGGGAATCATTTCCAGAGAAGAAAATAAATCAGTCTCGAAACTTTATGGACAAAGGTTGTATAAAAACAATACAATTTCATACTTTGCTCCGAAGGCACTGAAATTGCTAAGGATATATGCTATCTCAAATGGCATTGAAAGGCAGAAGCAGACTTGAGCATATCAACATTAAAAAACATGACAAGTTCTCTTTTTTCATAGCAACCTGAAATATCTAACTATCTAAGCAAGTCAAGGCAAGCTAAAAAAGCACCAGGCCTGCACGGAAAGCACAGCACAGCGAAAGATGGAAAAGCGGCATTTCTAGATCCAGTTGTAAACTCTCTTGGGGCTACTAATGCAAGTACACGTTCAAGGTACCCACTACGCCATAAATCATAATTTTTGTGAAGTTGGGAAGCACCGACTACGCCACTATTCGTTATTTTGTGGAGAAGCGAGGTACCCGCTACACATCTGTAAACCATTATGAGCACTTTGTGATGCAGCAGCTGATGATGAAGATTCATGGCCGAGCCCTTTGTAATTGGTTGGAAGCTTTAAACGACCCACTATTTACGTAATTCGCATTGTGTGATGCCCGGTCGTTATTGCACTCTCCTACCACGCTATATAACATATGTTAACGTGAGAAAACGAGAGAGAGAGAAAGAACTTTATTGAGGCCCTGAGAAAATGGATCGTGGGGGCCTTATGGGCTTCCTTGGCAACTACCTAATACAAATACACTTGCGAGGTAAACACTATGCTATAAATCATCATAATTTTTGTGATTTTGTGAAGTAGGGAAGCAGCCACTATGCCATTTTTCGTCATCTGCAGAGAACCGCAGTACCCGCTACACATCTGTAAGGTATTATATGCGCTTTGTTGATGCTGTGCCTGACGATGAAGAATTATGGCTGAGCCCTTTGTTGTGCAGTTCACTTGTGCGACGCCCAGTTACAGAATTTGCATTGTGCGACGCCTGGTTGTTATTTTGCTCTTCTACCACGCTATATTCCATATGTTAATGTGGTTCCTTCCCGACACGAAGCCTGTATAGGTCCTTTTTGCAACAGAGTTTCAAGCACTGGCATGGCTCTATGGTAGAATACTGGGCTTCCATGCAGAGGGCCCAGGTTCAAACCCCATTCCATCCTGGATACTTTTTCTTTTTTCATTATTTTTCTGATATCGTGCCATAGCAGTTACAGACACCGGCAGTGGACAACTACAGCGCCAAAAACAGCTGCTGTTGTGATCTCATAACAGCTTTCGCTGTAAAACAAGGAAAACATTCTCTACATATGGCTAGAATTTTAAGTGGAAAAGGTGCACATATTAAATATAAATACTTCTTGCACATTGAAAAACACTCTCTTCTCCCTCTTATGACTAGTATTCCAAGTGGAAAAGGCGCACATATTTAAATACTTCTTGCACGTTGACTGCTTTGAACAAATTGGTTGACAATGGGTAAGCACAACTTCGGCCAGATACCAGATGTTATATTCAACACTCATGAGGACAAAAAAAAGCTAGTGGGTAAATGAGTAAGGAGTCTACATTACGTGTCATTCGTTCCTTGTGAATCACAACAACTGAAATAACTTTCCCTAAGGCAACTGTGAAATTGTAGTTTAAGAGCAACTATGATGACAGACTGAATGAACCAAGGAAAAAGAAAGTGTAGTTTAACAGAAGCTCATTATGTCAAATTTTGAGATAGAAGAGCATGCAGGGCACTGTGCGTCACGTATAGTTACACCAGCAGTCAAGGCACAATGAGTTATCATTAATATTCCTGTCCTGGAAAAAGCTAATATGCATGGCAAACACAAGCAAGGTACACTGAAAGCTCAGCCCAAAGCAAAGTAAAACTGATGAGTGATGAAGCAAATGGGCAGAATATGTGTGCGAGTGATAAAAACAAGCAAATAAGGAAATAAATAAGTATGGAATACAAAAGTCCCTGATGTGCCGGCTAAGTTCCACATGGCTTCATCCACAGCAAACAACAAACATACCCATGTTCCCAAGTTGACTAGATTTGCTTGAATACTGGCAGAGATACACTGATTTAATTAAACATGTCCTCATATAGTGCTTGCATGAAAGAAATTTCGTAATCGAGCTTAAAGAGAAAATATTGCACGCTCCCTTCAACTCCCCATTGATGCTCTC
The DNA here is from genome assembly GCF_013339695.2 of Rhipicephalus sanguineus. Taxonomy (NCBI): domain Eukaryota; kingdom Metazoa; phylum Arthropoda; class Arachnida; order Ixodida; family Ixodidae; genus Rhipicephalus; species Rhipicephalus sanguineus. The sequence goes on along the minus strand of NC_051185.1, from coordinate 62,336,039 downwards.
CATTACAATGCTACAAACACTGAAGGTGGAGACCGTGACTGTGAACATAGCTTTAACTGGGGCTACCGCTTATAGGTACATTGTGGTAGGAATGTCTGTTGCATCATGCTTGTTTAAGGCAGGATGTGCCATGCAGACTGTAGAGACTCTTGATATGGCTTTGGCTCTCATCTTGACTGCAGCTTGCACTCAAACTGAGCAGGCAGAGTGTGAAAGGCTTCTGAGAATACACTTGCACTGTTTGAAGCTTCCGAGCTGTCTGCACAGAGTTTAGGGAGCTGCAAAGGCACCAGCTGCACCTGCGTGAAAAAGTCCACAAAGGAGTGTTAATGCATGCCAAAAACTGTTGCACTGGTAATAAATGAAAGTGCCTGACAATGCACAAGTAAACTATTCCAACAGCTGCCCGACATTCCATCTCTGCTGTGTCAAAATAGCTGTCAGTAAAACAAACTTGATCCTGGAAAAGAAGCAAAACAATTGTCTTTAAAGGGACACTAAAGGCAAATATTAAGTCAACGTTGATTGTTGAAATAACGGTCCAGAAACCTCGTAGTGCTACTTTTGTGCCAAGGGAGTGCTTATTTTGAAATAAAATCACGTTTTAGGGGTCCGCATCGCATTAGCGCACTTCAAATCACCCGCCTGAAAGCGGTATTTCGCACGTCACTGTTGCCGTGCCCAACGTTGCCCACCTTTACTGCACGGCGGCGTGCACTGGCAGCATGCACCATTCGGGCATCCGGCAACATCACATGCATGCGGTATTTTGTCGAACATCCTATAACAGCGACTTTCACAAGCATGCAAAACACATGACGCAGTATGTGATACCGAAACTACTACTGAGACACGACCGCGTGAGCGAAGCAGGGCGCCGGGCAAAGCACAGTTTGGCGAAAACGGAACCTTTTAACCACGCGCGCCGTTCCCCATGGCAACGCCAAAGAGGTTCTTTTTCCCTGAATCAAAACAGAAATGAACAAGCAGCATTTTATTACGTGTCTTGATGCACGGAAAGTTCTTTTTTTATTGCAGCTAGTTTGATTACTAGTGATGAATTGTATTCAGACTCTCCCACGTCATCGGGATCACTTCCAAAATGTCCCACTCATGGCGCTCATCGTGCGATACATTTAGCTTAATTTCTCGGTAAGTAGGGCACTGCTGTTGATAATACTGCCATTTTAGACGTTGTCATAGATTGAGCTTTCGCTCTGACATAAATTGTTATTTGCCTTTAGTGTCCCTTTAAATAATAGTGTACGACTATTCCAAATTTATGAGAGAAATTGCATACTTTGTGGTTTATAAAATTCAATGCATTGATGGGTTAGTTGTTGCATGGATAAAATTAAATATACATGTGATTTTGGAAATATGATATTGAATATATGGTTTTGGAGCCTGTTTTCCCATACTATGTTACCTAAAGGTTTCCTCAAGAGGTTACAAAAGGGTTAGCCAATGAAAACTACACTTGTCGACTAGCAAATTAAATGGCGATTCACAGTGGCTGCCCTAAAATGAACACAATTTGTTAACATCAATTTGGCCAAGAAAGCCATGTCAGTTTTTTGCCATGTTCAGAGAGAAAAAATATCTACCTATAGTCGGATACAACTTTAGAATACAGCGGCATTTCCTTCTCAAAGGCGGATGAATACAAGTCCTGCACCAATGGGCGCGCATTCGGGACTGACGTCATGAGCAGGACGGCCGGTGGCTCCGCCTTCGCAGAACATCGGCGCGTGCATGAGCAGGACTATTTCTTTAGTCGCATAGGCGATCGGCAGCCGCGCTTCGGTCGTCTGGGTGGGGCCTATCCTGCCTTCTTAAGTTGTATCCGACTATAGGTTTCACAAAATACTATTCCAATGTGTATGCTTTTACGGGTAACTTCAAATATTTCTTATGGGTACGATAGTATGACTACACCTATATCAGTATGATATTTTTGTATGAGTGGTGTATATTTAGTGTTCACATGTATGGATGTACATCTTGACCTTGACATTGCTACAAAAAAGTATGTAACTTGTATTTTGCAGGAGTTCTCTCTTTCACTTTGACATGACATTGATTGTTCGTCCTTCCTGCAAAAATCCAAAATGAGTATTGGCAGTATGTCCTAAATAAATAACAAATACATAAATATACTTGTCCACGGGTTCATTCAAGCAATGAGATATTTTAATGGTTCGCAAGACGAATGTGAGAGTGGGCCCATGAATAAAAATGCCTCATTATACATTATTGTAGCTTTAATTTATGTGCAGTATCATGACATAAAGGCAAACAAAGTAAGGTGGACAAACAACAAAAGCACTGCCGCCATAGCTCAATATGTAGATAATCGGGCACGTAATTAGAAAATCGTGGTTTTGATCTGCACTGGCAGTGCATTTTTTTTTTGCACCCGCTTTGGGAGGCACAGAGTTCGATTCCAGTGCCTGTGGCTGGTCACCAGCTTTTCTGATGGAGCGAGCGTTACCCCAAAGTGGTGCACAGCTGTGTGGATACTCATATCTCAAGAAAGTGGCCTCTCCTTTGCACTCTCTTCTACCACTCTCCTTTCCTCCCACAAATTCATGCCATTATCACTCGTGAGTTGCCAAACTAAGTTACTTTCCGAAACACAAACTACCCTTTCACTGTCACCTCTAAACAAGAAACCCTCCCCTCCCTGGCAAACCTCCCCCTCTGAAGGCTATGGTCCACTCACCTTTTATGGCTTTTTGTCTGCACGATGACGAGACACGTGGTCCATGATGTAGTGTTTCCATGAAAAGGATGCATTGCAGTAGACACAGGAAAAGGGACACTCTCCTGTGTGGATGCGCAGGTGATCCACAAGGTTCCTTTTATGCAAAATAGGATGCACTGCAATTGTCACAGGAAAAGGGATGCTCTTCCTGTGTGGGTTCGAATGTGCCCTGTGAGATCCGAGTTCTTAGTGAATGCGGCTGGACACAGGTGGCATTGGAAGGGACGCACGCCCGTATGTTTGCAAAGGTGTATTTTCATTTGTGACTTGCCCTTGGTCACATAGGTGCACTGACGACAGGAATGCAGTCCACTTTGTGTAGACATGAGTGAATGGTACTGCTCATAGGATGCCAAAGACAAGGAACCTGGGAAGGCACAGGGAAAAAAATAAGGCAATGAAGCCATGTGTCACACAATATACAAAATCAGACTGGAGTACCAGGCAATCAATAAGGGTGGCTAGGTTTGTAAGTGAAGTTCGTGATAACCTTTGCCTACCCAAGCTACTTGTTGCTGGAGTGGTAACAGTGCGATAATTCAAAACACGTCTCACTTAAATTTCACTGTTTCTGTACACAAATACAACGCTTACTACACACATTCACTGGCTGCTAGTACAAAAAGGTTAGATTTGGATGACGTTCAGATACTCCAGGAAAACAGCGACAAATTTGTGCATGTGTGCCACTGCATAAAGGGTTATGATCGACCCAAAAAGCGATTTATTGGTTTCATTACTAAAAAATAATACACACTCTGAGGAACAAAACCATGCATTGGCGAGCGTGTAGGAGTGCTCCATGCCGTTTATAAACCCAACGAATACACAGGCTCTTTTCCATCATTGTTTCTGCATGTATGCATTTTTTATAGTAACTATGGCTAGATCAGTTAATATATTCACTTCCCACTATTTTCATGCTTTTTGATCACAAATTTTCCCACCAAAATGCTTTTTTTTAGCGTAATTATTGCTGTACATTGTGAGCGTGTTCCGCGCATGTTTTTAAACATAAACATAAAATCATGTTTTTCTTACGATCAGTTTTTTGAAAATTTTCCAAACTTTTCGGAAAACTATCTGTCCGATCGCATTCAAATTTTCTCAGTTTACACCTAAATCCCGTCCAAATAGTTTGAACCTAAAACTTTGAAAAACTATTTAAGTTATAATTAAGAAAAAAAAAGATTAATATGGATTAATAAGAGTCCTGTTTTTACAGGATGGGATTAATACCAGTATAATGCTGAAAAAGAGTGCCAAATTTCATGGTCATACTGCTTTTCGTTTTTGAGAAAGGTACAATTTTGTGCACAAGTCTGAAATTTGGTACTCAACCAGAAGCAAGTAAGAAAATCTACAGGATGAAAGTTTCACAGACTGAAGGCCACAAGCTCTCTTGAGCACGCAAAATTTCACGACAAAATATGGTACAGCTCCTGAGATATAAAGCTGAAACCAGAACGTGTTTATCCTACCATACCCTGTTAAGCTGTAAAGCTTTTAACAAATTACAGAATTTTTTTGTCGAAAGAAGTAGCGACACAATGCAGGAAAGCAATAGCATCACTTGATATTTGAACATATCAAGTATATCATATAAAATGAGAAAGCAGTTAATACGAAACGAAAAGAAAAATATCATTAAAAAAACATTTACAATGGCTAAAGTAGCATAAAGTTTCTTTTGGTGAAAAAGATAAGCACATTTTTTTATGCTTAGCGTAAATGCTGCGTATGTATTAGCGGATTTTACACATTTGCAATGTTTTTATAATGCTTGAATGAAACGTAAAAGTAAATAGAATATTAGAAGTAATTAAGTAAATTATTCACCACATAATGTGTCCATAACTTAAATGACCAAAGACATGTGCTGATATTACTTTTATTGGTATATATAACTGATTATTCTGAACGAGTACGACGGCTACACATTGAAGGCACATTTACAAGGCCACCTTGGCATATTTAGATGATCAAAGCACTTTTGATGTCTTAAACTAAACAACGCACACATCAACTTAAAGAACCACATGCAATTTGACCATCAAAATATTCATATCAGCACACAGAATGCACAACTGATATAAAACATAAAAACACGAACACAATGAACCTGAGAAACTATAAACAATATAAAAAAAGAAAGTGAATATGACACTGTGTTTAATGGTGAAACAGAATATAAGCCTAATTTAGGTGTACTTAAACTATTGTTGCTTAATTAGTGTCATAGCAGAAACAACATAAATGGAATCAGTTGGTCAGTGTTAATTTTGACATCCTGCCTATTTCTTAGCATGACCCAGGTACTGAAAGAAAGGATGACATGGCTAAATAGAAACACTACAGTGTTGTAAATTACCTACAAATTTTTTTCTCCAACCAAAATTTGCATGTATGCATGCACTATTCAATAGATTTTCAAAGTCAAGAGTACGCATTACCAACCATCTAGCCCGAACCAATGCTACGTAAAGACAGGCGTAATTCTTTTATGGTGATGATTCAAACTTATACACTGAAAGAAAGTCCACTGTTTTCTTTACAATTTTAGTGGACTAACATGCCAGGAACTGAATACCTTACTTCACTTGTTTTAAAATAATCAGAGGCAACAGCCAGTAAACGTGCACATTGTTGTCACCATCCGAGATTCATAACAAATCAAACTACAACATAACAGAGCTAATAAGCGAGAGATTTCTATGAAGAGCCTGGTGCATTCTATTCAGTGCAATGTCCAAAGCAACTTCTTGAATGCTCTATAGGAATGGACACATCTGCAACAGGATGGAGATCACTGTTAAGTCCAGCACAAATTCTCACAGAACACAAACTTTTACCCTTGACATCAACCAGAGTTACTGGTGACAAGTTACTTGTTACAGATTACATTTCCGACTACATCTCTATATTAGCGATTACATTTTCAGCAACTAATTTAGTGGCTGAAGGCTCGATGGGCGACTGCAAGAGGCAGTCAGCATGCCTTTTCCCTCATCTTTAAATGATGGTCATGTAAACCCTTGAAGTCTAGGGCTCCAAAGTGTCAAACAGCCAGATGGGTCTTGCAGGTTAGTGGGCCAGCAAAAAGAATGACGATTGCTGACAACCTTAAATGAGTGGCCGAACAAATACGGACAAAATTTTATAACTGCGCACACTATGGCAAGGTATTCTTTCTTAGTGGTCAAGTAGTTCTCATGGAGGGAGAGTTCCGCTGCCGAATTAATTTTTCAGAGCAGTATTGCTACTGCACCAGTACAGCACACAGGCCAACGTTGCTTGCATCAATGTGAAGCATTGTAGGTTCTTCCTTGGCAAAGTGTGCAAGAACTGAAGGTGTTTGCAGGCATTGAGGCAGTTCACTAAACGCCATTTGCTCCTTTTCTTCCCAGTGAAAAGAAACATCATCTCATGCAATCGTATGAACAGCGCAGCAATACACGAGAACTTCACGATGAAACATTGGTAATAGGCGCACAGCGTTAAAAAGCAGCCCACCACTTTTTGGTTGAATAGTGTGGGGAGCTTTGCCAGACACAAATTTTGAAAAACAATTGTCAGTTATGATAAACAAAATGTGAAAAGATGCACAAGATTCATTAAGAGACAAAGGTGGGCTCTTTCTATATGTTCGATAATTAGATTTGCATAAAAGTAATGCTAATGCAATCAATTAATTTTTGGTAATCAGCGAATTATTCAGTCATTTGCAACTGTAGTCAGCTTGAATTTGACAGAACCGATCGTTTCTCCCTTTACCACATGCATAATGATCAACTGTCAATAAAAGCATGATGCGAAAAACCTGGAGAAAAATCAAATACTTGATGCGAAAAACCTGGAGACCGAATTTAAGCAAGTGGAAGTGTTATAAAGAATAAAAATGTCTTGAAGCAATTAATTGTAATTTAAACAAATAATGTAACAGTCCGTCATGCTATAGTTGTCACTGGCAGCAAGCATTCCTAAAAAGGTAAAAAGAATATTTTGAGATTCTTGCCGAAATGCCCTACATCCAATGTCTCGTTAAGTGATGTGCTGCCTTTACCAAAGCGATCGTGTGTAGCAACATCTTTCACGCAGAAGTAATATTGTAACGGGCTGAAAAGGACAACGAAGAAGACAAGAAAGAGGACGATGTTGACAGACCCTGCAAGCTGGGCGCCATCTTGCCAGCAGCTGAGTTTATTCTCTGTATATATAATATAAATATATTCTCCCCGTAAAATCTTTAGGGGAAGGTGCGGGGTATTCACTTCACGCAAAACAAAATTTCGCAGCGGGCGCCTAGTTGCCTCTGCAATGGCGACGGAAGTCAACAATGCCGACCCTTCAGCGGCTACTGTGCCTTCTCCAACCGGCCCGTCAACCCTCATCTTGGAGCCCCCGAGAGACCCAGGTACCCTTTCCTCCAGACACGTGTGACACATACCTATTTACCATGGGTCGCGGTGTACGGGTATGCGCCACAGGTGATTGACAGCTTATAGCCTCCCAGGAACGGCGGGAACAGACATTGGTCACTTAAATACAAGTACGTTAAGAAAAACCGATATCGGCAGCGTTGACCTGACGAATGGAAGGAATAAAAATTGAGATCCCAGCAGGAATCGAACCCGACCATTCTGCCTGGCAATCGGGTATTCTACCACAGAGCCACACCAGGTCTATAAAGTGGTTTGTAAAAAAGCCTATGCAGGCATAATGTCGGTGCAAGGTCAATTGTGGTTGTGGTGCTATCTAATTTTACAAGAAAGCAATAAACACTACATATGTATTCCTATGATACAGGCATCATATCAGATTAACGTCTGTGGTTCCGGTGTTGGATCCGCTTTTATAGCAGTCTAATAAACATTACATTTGTATTCCTATGATTCAGCAAGCTAAAGTATTGCTCGGCCCCAGAGGAATACATTAAAGGAAGTTACGTATGATATTCATGCACCATGACGTGCACCTAGTTTCGATAATACTGACGTATGTACTCTAACGTGAGAGCTGACGTTACGTCGCACCATAACTTATCCTTTAAACACCATAAGAATGGAAGCTTGAGCGAGTTGGTATGCGTTCATCTTTGTAGAAACAGCGCTCACTAGACGACAACGAAGTAAAAGAAGGCACAGTGTTGTCGACTTGCCTGGTAAGCCCACAATGTGCATACAGCTACTACACTTACAAAACCACATCGATCCACCTCGTAACACTTGGCTAAAAGCAATAAAATACAGCATAGAAGTACTCGCTGACTGCTTTGCATGAAACCGATTTCCACAAAGCGTGGGGTCTGCCGAATTTTTTTTATGCTTTGTATTTTTTAATCTTTTCTGTCTTTTACCCCTGCCTTCCTGTCCCCCTTACCCTTCCCCTGTGCAGGGTAGAAAACTGGATAATTTGCCTGTGGTTAACCTCTCTGCCTTTCACTCACCCTTTCTCTCTCTGGACAGTGCTATGACTCATCGCCTAAGTGGATCTGTAGGTGCGCTGTAACGCTGAAGTAGATGTTCACAGCACAATTGTACATCAGGGCAAAGCTTGTTTTCACCAGGATGGCAAAGATTACTGTGGTCCCCTGTTTCCTTAATGTTCGAAGATTTATACACAGTGTCAACAGCATGAAACACTATGCAACTTCTTCACTATGAACGGCATTACAGAATGCAACAATGGACAGTGCAGGCTTCTGCTTAACCTCCGCCGCACATGCCCTTTGCATACTGTTCTTGCATGAAAGTCAAAAAGTAAACATTGAAGACAGTGAAGGAATATCTCTGTACATGGGCCAGCTGTCTTCATGGCACGCAACCTCAATCGTTGTTGACACATGAGAAGCAAAGAAAAATGTTTCAAAGCGTCCCTGAAACATTTTTAAAAGTTACATCAGTAAATGGATTGACTGAAATTACTGTAAATTATTAGAACAATAACTTAAAGAAAGCACCTTGTATCAAGGTATTTACTGGCAATTAAAGGAGCACTGACACAAAAATTTTGCATCTTGTTTTTTTGTTGCAACAGGTAGCTAACGACTCACTTATCGCGGCTGGAAAGCTCGTTTGTTCGAACGTGCGATGGTTAATTGTTTGGAGATGATTTTATAGCGCTCAGGTCGCAGTTTCAGTTTCAGAGAGCGCAGAGCGAGGCGGGACAGCTACTTCTTACACCGTGGGCGGGACACAGAGTGGTTTTCGTGTAAACATAGCTGGCTACGTGAGCACACAAAACCACATGCACGTGAGCCCCACGTTGACAACTCTTTTCAACGAAGGCTTCCTGGGTGCTGTTATAATTTCCTCTGAGGTGTCGTATATTGTAAATATGCGTGACCCCCCAAAAATGCACTGCCGAGGCAAGGACATCAGCCTTAGTACTCCCGTGAGAGTCTGCCCCCTCTATCCGTCGAAAAGGTCTGCTGGGAGAGAGCGATCACAATGATCGTGGCAACCAACACAAACTCGTGACGCAGGTGGCGGATGGTTGTTTACGCGAAAACCAAAGGCGCGTTTCACGTGCAGTGGCACGACACGCACTTTAAAATTTTTTAAATGTTCTAGGCTATATATATATTATCTGTTGATATTTCGTAGATGTGTGTGTGTCCGTACAAATCTATCCCACAAGTTATCTCGCCTGCAAGATTTTCTGTCAGTATTCCTTTAAAGGATACCCCTACAAAGCCACGCTTTTTTTTGACCGAGCAGCCAGGGCTCTTGTGGCCGTGTATGTGTCGCCACATACACGGCCACTAAATGAAGACGACCAAATCGATCGCACGTACATGCGACGCCCTGAATGCCAATATCATGGCGTTAAAAAAATAACGTCCCAAACCCTACTGAAAACTCAGTGCAGTAGCACAGTCCAGTCTGTAGCAATATTAATGCTTAAAGCCTTACAACAATCTACACACATTATACAGAGCACTTATCTGTTCTTGATCTGAATGAGTGACACCAATGCCGCAATGCCTTTGCAAATAATTGTCAAAACCGTTTCAGGGTTAAAATGAGCTGCAGAGGTGGCAATAGCCTATAGCAGGTAAAAAACAACACATCTGCGAAGATGCAAACATGTTTTCCTATTTACTAATATGACATTGCCCTTCAGTCAGCAGAGGGGCGTGTCCGAATTGCGCAGTCATTGTTGGAAGTACCAATACTGGCAAATTATTACGCATAAAGAAGCCCTGCTGAAACATTAGCTTTGACGAGAAACCGTTTAATTATTAAATCAGGAACTGACTGAACTGCTTGAGGATGTTAAATAAATGCCGATGGCGGGTGCTTGGTAAGTTATCACGGCTTTTAATAGGCATCGACGTCACGTAATAGAATTATGCTTCTCGAGTTATTATCCCAATTATCTTTCGCAAGATTGGCTTACCGGCATTGCATGACTTCGATCGATACCGGTTGCAATGCTAGGAAGGAACACGGTCAAAAGAACCAGCAGGCACCCAGCGGTGCGGTTCGACCGGGATCACGAACACACAGAAACGTAATCGTTACTCCAGAAATAAAGCAATTGTTGGGTGCTGGTTGTAGCGCAAAGGCACACGGTCACAGGCGCTGTGTCCGCGAACATTTTTAGCGCTATGGCCATGGCACCCAAAAAATATTCCATCTCCAAGTTAAGCTTCATACGTTATAGTTCTGCAATAATATGCATTCATTACATACTTTCCTATATTTCAATGACATACCGCATTTTAAAGATTACCCGCCCACGGGATATATCGGTGCTCGAAATAAGAAACTATACTGTACCGGAATCTAACGACGCGCATAGCATTTCTGGGAACAAGAAGTAAGTAACAAGCCTTAGATTGTTGACAATCGTGACAAATAAAACAAACAGCCAGTACGTCACCGAGGAATGTTGGCTACTTGACGGTCCATGCACACATGCCGTTCCATACATGCCGTCGTTCGAATGCCGCCCATTGTGTGCGCGTTTGACGTTCCGCGCGGATATCACCACCGCACTCGCCACAGACGCCTCAAATTACACCTTCGCCAGTTTGTGCAGCGACGTAAACGAATCTCCGGAACGTCAAAGACACGTTGCCGCTTGAATGACGCCACACACGATTTCTCGAACAAGTCAGAAAAACGAAAGTGGCGCGTGCGTCCACCACATGGTCTCATGAACGTAATAATAATGATAAAAAAAAATGCAACCGGTTACTTTCTGCGCCGTCTTGTGGCAGGCAGCACGCAGTTTCGGTTTCGAATTCGACTTTGATGCACAATTCTGAGAATAGTTGTGTGCATGTGTGTTTCCGTAGCTTTGCCTCAGCTAAACGCGCGTTCTGTCGTGTGCACCGAATTTTGAGCGGCACAAGATGCCCAGCACTTCCACCAAATGCAACAAGCGTGTTCTCTTACAAACACTTATTCTTTAGAAGGCGTGATGTCAACCAAGCTGGTTCAGGCAGAAACCCGGCAAGCACGAACCACAAGAACGCCAACGTCTTCTTTCATGCTGGCACAGAGCTGACACCGATGTGCTTCGATGCGTGCAGTAAAACCTCGGTGATACGAATCTCGCGGGGTTACCCAAAATATTCGTATCATCCGAAATTCGTATCACCAGAAAACATGGAAAATTAGTATGCGACAAAAGAAAGTTGGCATACGTTTTGATTTCGTGCTCCTCAGGGCTGCAGCGACGTCATAAACAGCTCTGAAGGATTGCCAGTTAAGTTTTTAGACGTCAACGATCGTGCCCCGTGACCGCTAGTAGCCCCATCCTAATCTTTCTACGCTTTTCTGCATGACACCAAAGTACTGCGGCGAAAGTGACTTAAGAAGCGCTTTGCACACGATAGAGGCCAAGCTCCTTCGCCAAGACCACCCGCTTCGTCTCTTGGGGTCTTCGTCCACGTTTCATGGGACCTTATGACGGACCCGCAGCCCAAATTTCAGTCTTGCTTCATAGAACATCTCATTGCGGGGACGTGGCATGCATCGACGTGGCAGGCACATGTTAACATAGCACAAAGACGCTGCTGCCTCGAGCACAGGAGCACGCGTCAACACGTCGAAAAGAAAAAAAAAAAGCGCGACGTCAACGTCATCTGCAATAAAACGCGAAGGCGCATACAGGCCTCCAACATTCGCACGCACTAATCTCGGAGGCAATGACGCACCGTTGATATGGTCGCGCAGCACGCATGCCCGCGCGTGACTGCTGCGTCTTCCGCGACAGCGCGGGCAAAACCTGTTCGTACCTGTGCGCTAGCGTATGTTCGCACCAAACAACCAAACGTCGCGGAGTGCAAATCGGTTGGCAACAGCCGTACTCCAATACATTGCAGGCTAATGGCCTTGGCCGGGACCACAGAAAAATTCGTACGAGCCGTGACCGTATCACCGAGGTTTTACTGTATATATATAGCAAGCTGAAGGTGTGCAGAGACGAACTACAGCTAAGGAAAACAAACTGTGATGGATTTAATGAATCTTTCACAGTCAAGCTGTTAATAGTTTTACTTTCACGTTCTGTCTTCAAACTAGCCATAAGGCCGATGCATGGCCACCACTGAAATTGTACAAGGTCTTGCTATGGTCTTGCTTTTACTTGGCATGCAATCCACACGCGCACACACACACAGGAAAGTGGCTTAGACAGGCTTCTCCTCACGTGCTATCATATTGTGGAGAAGCAAGCTTTACGTGCATTTTACAAGCGTATCACCTAGTCAAAAAGCACAGAAACATCTTCACCACAGTCTCAAGCACCTCGAAATCACTTAAAAAACATCAATTATCTCTACAAATCTAAATAGGCGGTAACAAAATCTACAAAACAACAGTAACTTAGATTTGTCAACATTTTATTGCGTTCTTGTGTGTCCAAATTTTTACTCCTGTGTTTATCCATGCACATGAAGTATGGATTGCAGTGGACACAGGAAAAGGGCTGCTCTCCTGCGTGAGTGCAAATGTGCTTTGTGAGATCCCACTTCTGAGTGAATGCAGCTGGACACAGGTGGCACTGGAAGAGGCATTCACCCAAGTGGAAATGAAGCTGTGCTTTCATGTATATCTTGTGCTTGCTCACATAGGTGCACTGCTGGCAGGATTGCAGTCAGCCTTGTACAGACAAGAGTGAACGGTGCTGCTCTAGCAATGCCATGGAGGAGCAACCTGCAAAGCTAAAGGAAAACACCGAGGAAATGCAAACCACGTGTCACACACTACATGGAATGAGACTGCAGCACCAAGCAATCAAGAGCTGCTGCACCGGTAACTGAAGTACAAACTAACCTTGGTTTATCCACATGTTAGTGCAGTGGCAACAGTGTGCTGATCCACTACATGTCTTACGCAAGTCTGCATCACTCTGTACATAAATACTATATGCTTTCATGCGAAAGCCTGCTCCCAATACACAAAGGCCTGACTAAGATGCAATTTAGATACTGTACTTAAACACAAAAATTTATTTTTATGTGGCAATAGATTAGGCTCTAGACCATTAAGCTAATTATCACTTTTTCTGGATACAGAAGTACCTATATGATCACGCACATTGCAAGCATCACTTGACACTTGAACATAAGAAGCATATGAAATAAAATGTGAGTGAAAGAAGTTCATATGAAAAGGAAATTGAAATTAAGTTTAAAAAAAACATTTATACGGGTTACATTAGCATTGCTGGCTGTGGTGGTGAAAAACACAGGCACACTTTTCTGCATAACACAAAGAATTCTTGCTGCACGTGTCATAGCACTCTCTTTACACATTAGTATCTGGTAATATTTTTATAGAACTTCAACGATAGCATAGATAATGTTTTACTTACTTTCATGAACACACGAGCACATACTACACTAATGCAGTATACCATTTACTATTTTGGAAAAATATGATGGTTATACATTGGAGTCCCATTTGAAAAGCCACCTTGGCATGCGTAAATGTTAAAGCTCTTTCAACGTCTTACACTTAACAATGCACATACATACTTCACAAAGCACTACATGCATTTGAGGTGTCAAAGTATCCTTAACATGAACATACCAAATGCATCAACCGATATACAAACTGTGTCTGGAAAGTGGAGTGAATGGTCTCAGAAGATAAAGGAAACAAGAGTTTCAAACAAAATACCTAAGCTGGCCTCCAAAGCAATCAGCATAAGCAATAAAACAGTTCTTATATCGGTTGTAAACTTGTTAAGAACTCTCAGCAAATGCTCCTTGAGGAATCGCACATTGTTAGATAACCGCAATGTCTCTGCGACACCTTCCTTTCGATCTGAAACACTCAAACACACACTCTTTGCTCACTGCTTCCACACCGTACACGTTCATTAACATTCTATGGGTCTCCTTCACCATTCTGCACAATTTAAAGAAAAACGTTTCAACATGTTGGCCCATTTTACACACCGTTCCGCAATTACATGAATTCTAGGACTGGTTCCGTTACATTGATAGCAGTATGCATGACTGCTTCACTTCGGTGATGTGCAGGATTGCGCCTACCTGCTGACAGGTCTCTGAATAAGTGTGTGGGTGCTTTAAGCATACCAATGCAGCTTTTAACACGACATGATATAAAAGGCATAACAACATTGAGCCAAGTAAATTTTGCCACTTTTCGTGGTGGGAAAGAATAAATAAACCACATTACATTTAAGTGCCTTTAGGAAATGAGTGTTCCTGAAGTAGTAACACACAGCAACAAAAAGGATGTTAGTTGGTGTTGATATCCTGCTGATTTGAAAGCCAAAAAAAGTACAGAAACACAAAGGATAGCAGGCCTAATGCATAATTAAGTGACAATACTTTGGCTGCAAACTTACTTGACAATCATTGTTAGCATACTGAAGTGCAAAAGCTAAGTATCACAATCAAGAGTTGTGGTGAATTCTCTGCAAATGTTTTTCTCTCAGCTACACTTGCAAAAACATGTGCACTGTTGAACTGACCTGCAAACGTAAGAGTATTCGTTATTACAAACCCAGGCTGAACCAACGCTCTGTAAAGACAGGCATGTTTCCTTGATGTTGATGATTGAAATATAGACTGCAATGAAGTCCACTCGTTTCTTCAGAATATCAATAAACTAACAGGTCCAAAAAAAATATCCGATTTCACTTGTTTCAATATAAACCATCCAATGCAGCAAACAGTAAACATCCACACACTGACTTCACAATCGTAAGAATATAGTGCAATGTAAAAGGGCAAACAATGGAATGATTTTGATGGATTTACGGGTGTTGGATACACGGTAATGTCTGAAGCATGCAACTTCTTATATGCTCCCTAGAAATAATGCATACATCTGCAAAACCACAAGGATCACTGTTAAAACCAGTCTTAACACCCACAGAAGCTTTTACCCTTGGCATCAAGTAGACTTACACGCAACACTTCACTTGCAATCAGCTACATATCTCCGCAGTTTTGTAACTTAATGATTTCTTTTTCAGTACCTATAATTAAAAGCGACTACTTACATTACTGAGAAGAAGAGTTCCAGTGGTTGATAAAAAGGTGAGCACTTGCAATTAGCCGAAACTACACAGCAGAACATCTACGCTCGTTGAACCTTGACATCTCTGCAGCAACATATAGGATGTCTATGTTTAAAGAAGGTAATCGGGGCGCTTAGTATTTGCTTCCTTATCTTAAGGCACCATGTTGGCCAGATATGTAAATTGATGCAGCAATGGCTTGATGGCAATGGCCACACAGGATGTTGATACCAGAAAAGAAGTGCGACAACTTTTTTAGTTTTTACCTAAACTTATCGGAAGTTTCTTCATTGTGCCAAAGCAATAGTAAGAATGCTCTATTTATAACAGGGCACAGATGTACGAATTGAGCCACTCAGTGAATACAATCCTGTGCACAACATTTCAGCACAATGCTGCCCTGCTTTCCAGCGGGAGCACATGAGGCGATATTTCCGTGTTCTTCCTGATGTTTTCGTAATGAAGCAAGAGATGATGACGGACAAAAACATCCTGTCATATCTGCAATGGCGCACGAAGGCACTTATTAAGAATCCATCGTTAACAATGAAAGACTTCTCTATAAGCAATACACCCTAGAAAACAATAACTCATGGATTTCAGAAGAGAGCTTCCACCAGAAGCAATCAATAGTACATCAATTAAGCCCCACTAAAGGAAAGAAAGAAGCCTGTGTGCCCCTGACCTTCAGGGCTTCTTGTGTCACGCAGCACACAGTATAAAAACGTGTTCATGAATAGAAAAGCATGCAACCATTCTACCACTGGCACCAATAAGTTTCATTATATGGTTCCAATCGCCCTTTTTGGAAGCAGTGAAACTATTATACTGAACGAGTGACTGAACATGCTTTGTTATATTAATGTAAAAATACAATATGTACAATGGACACTGCGATAAAGCAATATTGTTATATTGAGAAGGTCATTAGACTGAAGCTTGTTTTAAACAGGCCTAACTGCAATCTAATATAAAATGTACACCAAACCACTCCATTGTTGATAAATTTGTGGGAAAGAACTTCGCACATACCACAATGGCCAATTCTCAATTACACAACTGTCTCTGTTTTCCTTATTAATTACATATGTAACGGGTTAACTACAAGGTTAAAATCGCGCACGCACTTCAGCCAATGTGCATTCAAGGCAAATCAAACTTTTGTCATCAAGGCTGTCAGATCACCCAAAGGCACTTAAGAGATTATCGTTACCAATGACGTATTTCTTTCCAAGCAATATGTTGTAACAAACTCAACTGCTGAGGCACATAAAAACCGTTTCATACACCTTGGATGTTATATTCAAACACAAATATTTAATTCATCAATCAATGTTCCCTTGCCTCTGTAACAATGAATGCTCCTGCACTTTAGGGATTCTTCTTTGAATGACGACGGTACATGTGCTTCATGAGGTTGCCTTTCAGCGAAAAGGATGCATGGCAGTGTTCACAGGAAAAGGGACGCTCTCCTGTGTGGATGCGAATGTGTTCTGTGAGACTGTTGCTCTGAGCGAATGCAGCTGGGCACAGGTGGCACTCATAAGGGCGCTCGCCCGTATGAATGCGAAGGTGTTTTCTCATGTTTCTTCTGTCCTTCGTTGCATAAGTACACTGCAGGCAGGAATGCTGTCCGCCTCGTACGGACACGAGTGAACAGTACTCCACATGGGATGCCGAAGACAAGGAACCTGCAAAGCAACAGGGAGAACAAGAAGGCAATGCAAACCATGTGTCACACTGCATGAAACTGAACTGCAGTACCAGGCAATCAAGAAGCATTGCTGCGTTTATGACATTCCGGATAACCTTTTCCTACAGGAAACACATGTTTCTGAAGCGCTAACAGTGCAATGATCCAAAGCACATCTCTCCTAAGCTGCCAACTTTCTGTGCATAAATAATATGCCCACTGCATGCAATCACTTGCTGCGAATACATAGAGGTCTGATTTGGATGATATTCAGATACTCTAGTTAAACGGTGACAAATTTAGGCATATGTGTTACTAAATTAAGCTGTAAAGCTTTTAACTAATTATTGCACTGTTTTTTGTTAAAACAAAGTATCTATACAATGTTAAATAGCAAAAGCTTCCCTTGATATTTGGACATTTCAAGCATAAGAAATAGTATGAGAAACAATTCAATATGAAGAAAACGGGAAAATATGAAAAAAAAAAAAACATTCACAATGGCAAGAATAGCATTGCAGTTTCATGTGGTGAAAAACACAGGCACATTTTTATGCATCACACAAAGAATTGTTGCTTTGCATGCATTAGCAGAGGTCACACATTTCACGAAGATTTTATACTGCTGGAATGAAAGCATAATGATGTAATGGAATATTAGCAGTAAATTATTCACCACATGTTACAGTAACTTACATGATGACACACATGTAGACAGTACACATTATCGGTCTATATAACTCATTCTCCTGAACAAACACAATGGCTACATATTGAAGGAACATTTAGAAGGCCCCCTTGACATATTTAAATGATCAAAGCTCCTTCAAAGTCTTAAACCAAACAATGCACACATTAGCTTAAAGCCCTACATGCAATTTGGCCATCAAAATATTCATAACATCAGCACAAAAAATGCACAAAAAATCTAAAACGTAAAAATATGAATGCAATGAACCGAACAAACTATGTACAGTACAACAAGATAAATTAACACAAGTGAATATGGTGCCATGTTTAATGATGAAAGAGAATATGGCGCATTTTGGAGCACTTATGAAACGCTTGTTCCTGGTTAGTTTTAGAGTACAAAGAAAACGCATGGAGTCAGTTGGTCAATGATACTTTTGACATCCTACTCATTTGAGAGCCTGACACAAGAACTGAAAGACAAAGGATGACAGGGCCAAATGGAAACACCATAAAGTTATGGTAAATCACCTACAATTTTATTTTTCACTTAGCTAAACTTCCATGAACATGCGCACTGTTGAAGAAACTTGCAAAGTCAAGAGTATGCTTTACCAACTACCTGGCCTGAACCAATGCTTTGTAAAGACAGGCATAATTCCTTTATGCTGATAATTGAAACTTGTACACTGCCAACAAGTCCATTCTTTTGTTTACATCTTCAGTGGGCTCACATGCCAAAAACTGTAAACCTGATTTCACTTGTTTCAATACAACTAATTAGAGGCAGCAGCCAGTAAACGTGTGCACACTGCTGTCACAGTCACGAATTCATAACAAATCAAACTGCAACGTATGAGGGCTAACAACCAAATGATTTCTATGGAAAGGCTGGTGGGATCCATATATGGCAATGTCGGAAGAAGCAACTTCTTATATGCTCGATAAAAGAAATGGACACATCTGAAACAGGACAGAGATTAGTGTGAAATACAAAACAAATGTTCACAGAACACCACTTTTGCTCTTGACATCAACCAGGATTGCAGGGAACAATTTAGCTGTAACAAATATCATTTCTGAGCAGTTTTGTATTTTAGGTATTACATTTTCAGCAACTAATTATATGTACCTACTTATATTATTTGAAAAAATGTGCTCTAATCGCCAGTAAAAATTTAAGCGCTTGTAATCGGCAGGAACTACACAGCAGAACATCTGCGCTCGTTCGATACAACAGTACGTGTGATTTCAATCTGCACACAAGCAAAGTGGGGTGCTCAGTGTTTTCTTCCTTATCTTAAAGGAGTACCGCCACAAAAATTTTCCGTTCTTTTATGTCAAATGAAAGGCCACGCCTAGAAAATACACAGGCAAGTGAGAGTGCATGGTAAAATATTATTTAGAGTGTGTCTTTCGAAAGCAGGTTCAGTTCCTACTGTACACTGACATCACGACACGACATGAAGTTGTCGTCATGTGCTTGCGCAAGATATCATGACATTTCCAAGGCTGCAAAAGAACAAAGAAAATACTGTGCACGAGCATCTAATCACATCCACACCATCTTTTACAACATGCCTGTTTTTATGTTTTGCATTCATGACAAAGAAAATTGAAACGGGCTTCACCTTCTGAGAACAGAAATTTACTATAATAAATTGTCCACCAGATACACTCTATTACTAAACCTTATACGTCGTCCAATGTACACACTTGATTTTTTTGCAACTATCAGGGCCACAATAGTTCTTCACTCCTTACAGAACCCCTTCGCAGTTCTTCCAGTGATACGTACATGCAAATCTCTGAAACGTCAGAATGACCTCACTAGATTTTCAGTCTAAATGATTTTTTTGAGAGAGTTCAAAAAACTGAATGCGGAACATCTGTGTGAACAAACATAACCTTTTGCCTTGTACGTTTTCTGGAGACTAGTGACGGCAGGCTGTTGACAATGTCGCTAATAAAGATTAAGTTTCATACGATACTTGGATACACATGCAATCTAGAGGGGCATTCATTTTTAGAAATCAGCATGTATGTAGTGCTATTGCAGGAGTACAGAAGTACAGTCGAAGCATATTGTCTGATTTCAAATTTTATGCACTGGAACCTTATTTGTCTGGAGACGATTTATACGATTACCTAGAATCACTCAGACAACTTATTCAATAAAGACTGAAAAGCCTCCTCTTTACATTCTTGTATAGAAACATTACTAACCTTCGTACGTTCGCACAGACTGCATTTATTGGATGGATGCTGCAAAATTCTTAATGACTCGTGAACGAACTGCATAGAAATTTGTTATTCAGTTGCAAGCTGAAGCAGTGCAGCAAGTATCTCTAAATCTCTAAGAAGGAAAAAAAGAACGGGTTAATTTGTCTCGGCTAACATTAACCAAGGAGTTGCCTTATAGTTTTATACTTACTGTCTTTGTCTTCTAACTAACGAAGTGATTGTTGCACAAAAAATTAAATTGTTGTCCGAAGCAGATGTACCATAGAACTGTAAGTGCATCAACTTTTATTTGAATCTTAAGGTTGGCCTTAGTGTGGCCTCAGTGGGGCCATTCTGTAAATGGACATACAGTTCAATACATGTAATATACGTACAATTGCAAAGCCAGGCGGTTTAATACTCATTTGATGTTACAGTTCATCTGCTGGTAATGAATGCTATAAGCTCCATAAAATAGATTAAAAGACAGCACATTCCGAGTATGGTGAAGGAAAGCAACGAGAAGAGCTCAATTATAAAATCGTTTCAATATTCTGATACAGATGTAGGAACGAGGCAAATGATGGTTCCTTGAAAAACAGCACAAAAACCAAAAAACAAATTAAGGACATCCTTCTAGAACATAAGTCTATAAAACATGTTTGCTAAAAAAAAACGCTGGCTTTTCAAAAATTAAGGCCCGTATTTACAAAGCAACCTTATTCTTATCTCTTCTTTTCCTTATAAATTATGTGCCCTAGTGTATCGGTAAGTGCATTAAACCAGTAAGCTGGGCAAAAGATAACTGAGGTTGGTTTGTGAGTACTGGCTTCATATTTGTTTATGAAGCCCTCTCAGGACACAAGATTGATACGGAAAAGGACAAGGTCAGGGGTGCAACAGCCGAAATAGGATTTGGAGCAATTCTTGGAGCAGCAAAATGTTGCTTTTGGAGCACAAAAATCCAAATTTGGAGCAAGTTGGGAAAAAAAAAACTGAATTTTTTAGCCCGAAATCTCAAATATGGAGCAGTATAACAAAGAAGGCTTACTTTTAGTAAAGAAAAACAAAAATACGTATAAACCATTCAACATGAGCTAATTCTTTCACTGCTATTTCAATAAAAGCAGTGTGTTGAGCCACCCCACAGTGCTAACAATGAGTAAGTCCACATTAGCATTTGCAGGACCTGTCAAATAATTCGACAGGCACTGCAAATGCTAATGTGAACCTGCGAACCTGGAAACCTGGAAATTTGGGAGATTCGTAAAGCAGGAGCAAGTGGGGGTAGCAAGAAAAGAAAACTGGTATATGCCTTTGTCTATTGTTTCTCAAGACCGCAGAAATGCCGTACACAGCAGCTCTAAATGATTGCCAATAATTTTTTAGGCGTCAGCGATCATACTAGTACTCGTGATTACACGGCATGTGCACGAAGGGGTAATTAAGGAACGAAATGTGCTGTGTCCCTGACAGCTGGTACTAATAGCCCCTTCTATATCTCAGTATGGTTTGCCGCAGGACACCAGTGTAATACGGCAAAAGTGGCTTAAAAAGTGTTCTGCACGCAATAATACAAGCATCAGGAAATTTGATAACTACTGTCCATTTCCACTGCGATTGCAACTATATGGACACTCTCGACGAGTTATTGCCGTCATCTCCCGTATAAAGTCCAAATTGATAACATATCCTTGGGCATAGTATGTTCTACCGTGGGTGAAAGCGGACGAGTGCGTGCGACGAACCCAGCTGAAGCAGATATCAAACGAGCCAGCCCATCTCCGTCGCTCGGAGGGCGCATGCGATAACACCACTCCACTCGGGAAGCCTGCCATCGAAGCATAGAGGAAACGCCCCGCCCGTCTTGAACGAGCATGAAAAGACTCGAGGGGGCGGGGGGGCTGTCGCTCGAGCAGCAAGTTTTGAACTTTGATTCTAAGGGCGCGGTCGCGATCGCTGGCGTGCGCGCTATCTCGGCAGCCATTAGCGGGCGGCTCGTATATCATGCTATGTGCTGCGCCCTCAATACGAAAACACTGCGCACAAAGGGCATCTTTACCTGGAAACGCCGTATTCTCTTACACCAACGTTTTGTAGAGTTACACGAGATCAGATATGAAAGAGCTTGCTGCCAGCTTCACTTTGTATGGCATTACAATTTGTTGCTATCGCATTCATTGCTTCGTCCTTCCAGTCGCTTACTTTTTTCGTTTCTTTCGCGGGGGGTTTGGGTCAGGGTCTGCGCGTCTGTATTGGATGGCGATGCCCACACTGCAGATGACCAATGCGGCCTCCATTTCTCGCTCAAATTTGCGCAACTGAGAAAATTTTAAGCTGGTCGGGCATTTTGGTGCAGCGTGGCGCAATTTTAACAAATTTCACGGTTTTGGCTCAGCTTGGCGCAAAAATAAGGAATTGTATCAAATTGGCGCAATTGGTGCAGCTGTTGCATCCCTGCAAGGTTGGTTTCTGAATCCGGGCCTAAAAAAAAAATGCTTTCAGGCACTCTGCCGACTGCTTCGATAATGATTAACGAATACGAGAAAAGTGTGCAATGTGAAAACATGTCTAGTTCAAAGAATGAAGTCAACAAACGTTAAGTAACATACAAAGCAAAAGATTCAAGATACTCATAGCCACATAAGAAAAATCTTTCTTTGGATGCAGAAAAATTCAATCTTTTTGAAGCACTCGGCCCCTTTTAGAATGACTGCATCTTCTCTGAAGAGCATAATGTAAAAAGATGCAATATCCCACAATGCTCACATGCCAGTGGAATTATAAGAATAAATGCGACGTTAAACAAAACTGAGAAGGTGCAGTGCAAAGTACTATGACCTCTTTTTAATTGTATCCCTAAATATCAGCTGTTTTAACGAACTTCGTCTAAGTTAATAAACAGAGAAAATGCCCTCTACGCTATGAATGTTCTAAGTGGAAGTGGCACAGATATTTCAATATTTTTTGCGCATTCACTGTCTCGAAAAAAAAAAAAAACTAGACGACAATGTTGTCACCACAATTTTGGCAAGATACCCAGTTGTTCTGCTAAGTACTTAAGAAGAAAAAAGCATGCCAGCATTTATCAAGTGCCATTTGCTGCATGTGTACTATGAATAAAAATCATTCTGCTTTTACTGAAAGAATTCCCAAGTTATACTTTTCAAGAAACTATAATGAAGGGAAGAAGTGGAAATTTAAAGGCTTGTTTTTCTTTACCAGACACAATATTATCTTTTCATCCACTTTTCTTTCTTCAAATTTACATTACAATTACTACTAATAACACCCCCTATACTTTCCTTGGCATCACTGTGTGTTAGTTCCCATTAATAAAGAAACTATAGTGACACTCTGAGCTAAGTAAAGAAAGTGTAGGTAAACAGAAGCTCATTATACAAAATGATGAGCTAGAAGACTATGCAGGGTACTGCGTGTGTCACGTAGAGTTGCATTGGGAGTGAAGCCACAGTCAGAGTCCAAGGCAGCATTCCAGTCACGGCAAAAACTAATATAGGCATTGCAGGCACAAACAAGGTACAAAGATGCCTTAAGCAGAGAGCCCAACAAAACTGTTGGGTGATGACACAAATATACAGAACATGTGATTGTATGTGCGAGAATAATTAGATGAGCAAATAAGGACATTAATAAAAACGAATTTATTAATTAATGACGTCAAATAGGATGCAGAAAGAGATTTAAAATTGAATGCAGAAGATTTAAAAGTTCATTGCCCTTTCTCCTACAAGATAAAACAGACAAGTTCCCAATATTACAATAATTAGTCTGGAACTGGCAAAGATAAAGTGATTAAAGTAGTCCCTGTACAATGCTTGCGTGAGAGATTTCATAATGCACTTCAAAGAGAAAATATTCCATGCTCCCTTAGACTACCCATCAATATACTCTCTATGACAACCTAAAATTTAAGTGGAACCATGTTTAAACACTGAAGGAGGCAACTGTAAGAGTGAACATGGCCGCAACTGTGGCAACTGCTGATTGGTATGCTGTGGCACAAATGTTCGTTGCAGTATGCTTTCAAGCAGCATGTGCCATGTAGGCTGTGGACTCTGGATATGGCCTTGGCTCTAATCTTGACTGCAGCTCTCACTGAACTTGCGCAGGCAGGGAGTGAGGATCAGAGTTGAAGGCACTGGCGATGTTTGAGGCTGCTGAACAGTCGGGATGGAGTTTAAGGAGCTGCAAAGGCACCAGCTGCACCTGCGTGCAATAGTCCAGTAAGGAGGCAAGAGACATTCAACGTCTGATTGGAAGTGGTCCCTAGATTTATAATATGCTTCACCTCATCACACCCCCGTATTGCGGCAAAGCTGCCTTTCAAGGTCCGTTACGGTCGAACTTGGCCAAGAGACAGTCAACGTCCGTTTGGAAGTGATCCCTAGATTTTCAATATGCTTCACCTCATCACACCCCCGTATTGCGGCAAAGCTGCCTTTCAAACTCCGCTACGGTCGCAAATGTATTAACTCAAGAAAACGCTGGTTCCAATATGGAGATGAAAGATTTGGCAGAATTGGGGGCTCAATTACTGCTGTTTTGGACTTGAAATTTGGGCAGGAAGTCCGAAAAATCGGACGCCAAAGCTTTTTAGCATCCAAAATTTCAGATGTTCTTATATATCGACGTCTACGAGGCAGATTTGGAACTCCGGACTTGAAGGGAGCACACCCTTGTCCGCCACATCAGTTGGGCTTCCACACAAGTTGAAAGAGGAGGAGACGCTGATTTATGCATGGCAAAAACGGATGCACTGCTATAAAATGAAAGTGCCTGAAAACACACAAGCAAACTAATCCAACAGATGCCCAACATTTCATCTCTGCTGTGTCAAAATAGCTGTCACTAAAACACACTTGCTCCTGGAAAAGAAGCAAAACCGTCGCTTGTACAACTATTTGAAACTTCGAAGAAAAATTGCATGCATTGTGCTAATAAATACAATGCATTGCTGGGCTAGTTGGTGCATCGATGAATGAAATATATATCTGATTTTGGAGCTTGTTTTCCCATACACTGACACCACAAGGTTTCTTTGAGGAAACTATATAAGTGTTAGGCAATGAAAACTACGCTTCTCAACTCGCAATTTAAATGGGGATTCACAGTAGCCGTCCTACATAGGCCACAATTTGTTACCATAGCAATTTGGTCGAGAAGGCCATTGCAGTTTTCTGCCACTTCAGAAAAAGAAAAAAGAAAACAAAATACTTTTAGAATGTGTAACCTTTTTTTTTTTTTTTCAGAAGAAAAGATAACTTTTAAAGGCTCGTTTTTCTTTGTTAGATACAACATTAATGAGAACTAACACACAATAATGCCAAGGAAAGTAAGGGGCATTCAAGCATTATTGGGACTTTCCTTGGCATTACTGACTGTATGAGTGATGTATACTTATGTGTTCACATGTACGGATATATCCTTTCTATCCGACAGCGGATAGAAAGGTTACCTTTCTATCCTATACCTTTCCGCTGAAGGTTACCTTTCAGCGGAACCTTTCTATCCGACAGCGGATAGAAAGGTTCTTTCACTTTATGAAGCGCCGGATCCATTCCTTGATTACTTTAGACGCTGCAACTGGAACGCCTTTACGTCGTCCGATGCCGAGCGCTTTCGCGTGCAGCACCTCCGTCGAAATGTTGCGTGCTGCAGAAGTGAGTTTTCTTTTTCCAGGACAAAGGACAACACAGCCACACAACACAAAGGATAACACAGCACACAAAGGATAACGCAGCCAATCTACTCAAAAATCAGGGGTGCGGCCTATACACGGGCCGTGTACACGGGTAATTTTTAATTGCATTTTGGAGGACTTTTTAAACAAAGTTATGGGTGCGGATTTTACATGGGTGCGGCCATTGCACGAGTATGTACGGTATTGGGACTTTACTTGGCATTACTGACTGTATGAGTGATGTATACTTATGTGTTCACATGTATGGATATATGTTTCACATGTATGGATGTACATCTTTACCGTTACATTGCTACTCAATAAGTCTATACTAGAATTTTACATTGCTACTCAAGAAATATGTACAAGAGTTCTTTCTTTCATTTTGGCTTCAAGATATTTATTGCTTGTCTTTCCTGCAAAAATCGAAAATGAGATTGGCGGTATGTCCTAATAAATAAAAAAACCAAAATAAATAAATATACGTCTTTGGGTTCATTCAAGCTATGAGACATTTGAATGGTTTGCAAGACGAATGTGGGAGTGGGCTTAACAATAAAATCATTATAATCAATTGTAGTTTTTAATTGATGTGCAATATTATGACATAAAGGCAAACAAATTAAGGTGGACAAAAAAGCAATGCCAGCATAGCTCAATACGTAGAACACCGGACACTTAATTCGAAAATCGCGGTTTCGATCCCAGCCTGTGGAGAGTTCTTTTTCCATCCACTTCGGGAGGCACAGAATTCCATTCCCAGTGCCTATGGCCGCTTACCAGTTTTATTGCGACAGCACTCTCAGCGGGATTTTGCCCTGACCGTCAGATTGCGTATACATATATATCTATAAAAGACGCAAAGAAAAACAATTTCAAGCACGCGACCTGGGATTCAAACCTGCACCCCCTTGCGCCGCGGCATGCCGCCACAGACATCTCGGCCACACTCCTCGCGTCCTCCAGCATACTAAATGCGAGCTATTTATATACACCCTTTACTGCTGGCCATAGAGTTTCATGCAAAAAAACCTAGAGGAGAATCTGGCGCTAGTGTCTATGCGGGGCTCCTTAAGCGGTGCTTCAACCACCATGAGAATGATAGGAAGTACAGGCTTCGGATTTTCTTTGGATGGATTACGTTCTTGAGATTCACGATGCTTGTTTATCGAGCTTTGAACAAAATCATATGAAGTTATATCTTAAATCAAACCTTACTTCACTCTTCCGAATGCAAAACCTACTGCAGGAAGTTTGCGTGACCGTGAGATTGAAGTGATGCCTGGACACGTTCAACCACCAGGGCATGCATTGCTCTGCAATTGTATTCCAGATTAGGCACTACCAAATAACGAATTATTTTAACAACACTTGAAAACGAACACGCATGCTTATCCCTTGAAATTACACATATAATCTATCTATGAAAATAAAAATACTGCATAGAGTGACAAACACTTAACATATCTGCTGGGATGCCAGGCGTGTCTGCCCCAATGCATTTCTCGTTCCGCTGTAAATCCGAGCTTAAGGAGCGTGATGGCGCATCTACTATGCTTCGCAGACATTTTGCAGCCAAGTTGACCGTGTCTTGGCAAGGTGCGCTAATAACAAAGCACGAATTTGATACAGTTTCTTGCATTGGCATAGGATGCTACATCTGTGTGGAGTGGCGCATGAACGACGTTTAGTTACGAATGTCAAATACAACCTGTAAAGCTGCAAAGTAGCCAAAAGCTAGGGACCTAGAAGTCTTCAGCCACTTTCAACAAGAAATGCACTGCTTGAGTGTTTTGCGCTGCACCCCACTACCCACGCTGTGCGGCAGGATACAGCTGCTGCATGCGAAATGAAACTGAAACACCTTTTGACAGTCCGCTAGCCAACGCAATGCAATCCGAAGCCTGCGCTTCCCATCCTTCCCTTAGTGGTTGAACGATCGCAACGCCAGATTCCCCTCTAGGGAATTCTATGAAACTATGCCGCCGGCGGTAGGCAGCGCTCAGAGGTGCTTCACCGTGTTTACGATCACCTGTAAGATGGTGTAATGGGCGCGGTTTAAGTGTCGTTGTTCCGCTCGTCTTTCGGAGGAGCTGGGATGCGCGCGTCCGACTCGTACTTTGCCCCGCAGGGTCTGGTGACCCGTGCTCGCGCACTTATCTCGTGAGGGGGAAGGTTTGTACGTCCTGTGCTTTCACCGCAAAATTTGCGTTGAAGCTAAAGGCCATATGAAGGACACTTAGTTGCTGCAGCAGTCGTGTTTGCGAAAGGAGTGAGCTGCTGGCCAGAAAAACCAAGGAAGGGGCTAGTTGGTTATGAATAGTTGATATTCTAGCACACTGCTCAAACACTAAGTAACAACTGTGACAGTTATTAGTTCACGCTCATCTTGTGCGTGTTCTTTTTGTGCGTCCTCCTTTGTGCTTGAACAGTGTGCTGCAAATTTCAAGCTTCTTGCTGTTCTTCGTGTGACATTCCAATATCTTGCTGTCGCATTCATTGCTTCACCGTTGCGATGAAACTGTGACCTTTTTTTTTCTGGTGGAGCGAGTGTTACTGCATAGTGGTGCACGGTTTCGTGGATACTCATATCTCAAGAAGGTGGCCTCTCCATGCACTTCGCTTTAAAAATCTCCTTTCCTTAACGAATTTATGCCATTCTCCCCTTGTGAGTAGCCAAACTAAGCTACTTTCCAAATATATATCTACTCTTTCACTGTCACCTCTAATCAACAAGCTCTCCCCACCCTGGCACACCTCCTTCTCTTTAAAGAAAGCCTGTAGACCACTCACCTTTTATGGCTTCTTTTTTCCATGACGACAGGACACGTGGTACAAGAGGTGCTGTTTCTGTGAAAAGGACTTATTGCAGTGGTCACAAGAAAAGGGTCGCTCTCCTGTGTGGGTACGCATGTGGCTAATGAGGTGCGCCTTCTGCGAAAAAGATGCACTGCAGCATTCACAGGAAAAGGGACGCTCTCCTGTGTGGGTTCGAATGTGCGCTGTAAGATCAGAGTTCCGAGAGAATGCAGCTGGACACAGGCGGCACTGGAAGGGACGCACGCCCGTGTGTTTGCAAAGGTGCCTTTTCATGTTTCCCCTGTCCTTGGTCACATAGGTGCACTGACGACAGGAATGCAGTCCGTCTTGTACAGACACGAATGAATGGTACTGCTCATGGGATGCCAAAGACAAGGAACCTGCAAAGCCACAGGGAGAACAGGAAGGCAATGAAAACTAGGTGACACACATGATCTGCAACTGAACTACAGCACCAGGCAATGAAGAAAGGTTGTGAATGAACTACACAACTATCTGTTGTTTAAGCAGTGAATGGCTTGTTGTTGCTAATTTATGTTTACGGACGTGGCGCTTTGGTGGTCAAGCTTTGTTGTTTTTTTTGTGCTGTCCTTCTGCAATTATTTTTAACTTACATGGCTTCTTGGTTAGTATGTCATTTGTGTTTCGTTCAGTGCCTTTACAGATGTTGTAGCCCAATTTTCTTGGCTGGTGGGTTTGTTTGTTTTCTACGTCAGTAGGCTGTTTTCTTTGATGGCTTGTTTGGCCTTGGTGCCGCGTGCTTCTTTTTGGGGTTATCGATGTTTCGACTACAGTGAATTTGGGTCTGTGTCACTCCAAGCGTGTTTATTTCAAGAGTCAGGTGGTGCGATAATCCTAGATTTCTACGCTTTGGGTGCCAGGCAGCTGAGTCTGCATTAATGTGTGGCCATGATGTGGTGTTTATAGTGAGGTTTTGACACTTCTTTGTGTGTGGATGCATCACAAATGTTATAGCCCTTGCTGACTGCCGTGATAAATTTATATGTTTTTCAGTAAACTTCTGTTGAAAGATGAGCGCCTGTCCTGTGTGCCTCCCGTTTCATGTCCCCATTCCTTAGCGCTCGTTTGTTTCGCATCACATAAAACATGTTTGCTGGAATTAAATGATTGTATCATACCTGAATATCGCAACATAAAAGAATGCAATGTCATCCTTTGCTGACACGCCAGTGGAACTGGTAAGCATAATTGCAATGTTAAATTGCATTGTGAAGCAGCAGCACACTAGATTATATCTAAAACGATAAAATACCACGGGATATCCTTTTTCATAGCAACCCTAAATACCTACTACTTAAAGCAACTCAAGGGAGGCTAATCAACAATGAAAACAGTCTCCATCTTAAGACAATTATAAGTGGAAACAGTGTATATATTTCAATACTTTTTGCACATTCTGCTCAGCACTCATGAGAACAAAAAGAATGCTAGTGCGTCAATGACTAAAGAATAACTCTGTTCCATTGAGGCAACTGTGAAGTTATGCTTAATGAGAAAGAACAATCATAAAAACTCTGAACTAAGGAAAGTGAAAGCGTATTTGAATAGAGGCTCATTATGCCAAACCACAAGCCAGAAGATTATGCAGAGCACAGTGTGTGCCACGTGTGGTTGCATTAGGAGTGAAGGCACAAACAAGGTACACAGATGCTTTAACACACACAGCCTAATAAAATTGTTGAGTGATGAAGCAAATGAGCACAAAATGTGTGTGAATGTGCGGCAAATAATAAACAAGCAACAAGTGATGTGAATAAATACATAAATAAATAGACGCTAAATGGAACGAATGCTAGAAAACTGAAATATGTAAAATGTCCAGTTCAAGGAATGAAGCTAACAAATGTGAAGTAATATGCAATACAGAGAGACACTGTATTTAAAGGTTGTTAAAACAAATGTTTCTTTTTTGGATGCAGGTAAATTCAATCTTTGTACAATACCTACAGCCGCATAGAATAATTGCAACACCTTTGCACGGCATAACATTAAAAAAAAAGCAATTTTACACTTTGCTCACATGCCAGTGGAATTGGCAATGATATATGGAATGCTAAATGACACTGAGAAGCAGAACTACACTTGATCATATCCAGCATATTAAAACAACACAAGTTCTCTTTTTTCACAGCAACCTTAAATATCACATTGAAAGCAACTCAAGGCAAGCTAATAAAAAAACAACACCGTATCCTATGACTAGTATTTAAAGTGGAAACGGTGTGCATATAAAAATACTTCTTGCACATTGATTTTTTTTAACAAATAAGGCATCAGTGGGGTAACAACAATTTGGCCAGATACCCAGTTGTTCCACACAGCACTGATAACAGCAAAAATGATGAGAGATGGCATGAACCAGGAAAAAAATTCAGTTTCGCCGCAAGGGCGAAGCAATGAATGCGATAGCACGAAACTAATGCTATACGAAGTGAGCCTCGCCAATGGATACTCTCAGTTTGAACAGCGCTCCTGTTGCAAAGGCGGCCGAAGCAGCGAAGGAAACTAGTGTGCTTCAAGTGTCGAGCTGTGACACTTGATAGTTCGCGCTCATCTTCTGTTTGTTCGTTTAGCGGTGTCCCTTGAGCTCGAGTGACCTTCGTACGCTCCGTAACATGAGCGCGGACATCACGGTTAAAGCTTGAAACATCCCACTTCCCCTCATCACGAGAAAGCCGCGCGAGCAGACAGCGGAAGGGCAAGGTTCTCCCCGTGCAAATATAAGAAGAAGCGAG
Source organism: Rhipicephalus sanguineus (assembly GCF_013339695.2). Lineage (NCBI taxonomy): Eukaryota > Metazoa > Arthropoda > Arachnida > Ixodida > Ixodidae > Rhipicephalus > Rhipicephalus sanguineus. The sequence continues at coordinate 62,304,873 of NC_051185.1, read as the reverse complement.
CGAGCTCGCCGACGATTTTTAAATGCACCCGTCGCGCTCCTCGCACCACCTCGCTGGTAATGAAGAAACGCTTATAAGCCCCCGCAGTCTCCGAGTCCTGCCAGCGGTAAAGGGTGTGTATATAACGCTCGCCGTTAGCTACCTGAAGAATCTGCGCTATCTGGCGTAGTGGTTAGCGCCACGCGCTGCAGAACGAGAGGCCGCTGGATCGATCCCGCGCTTCGGAAACATTTTTCTGAATTATTTTTCTTTGGGAATTTGATCTATATATACATACTTATACATACACGGTGCATGACGGCGGCGACGGCAAAATTCAGCCGAGATTGTCCATATAATTGCTATCGCAATAAAAAGAAAGTGTAGTTTCAAAGAAGCTCATTATGTCAAATGATGAGCTAGAAGACTCTGCAGGGCACTGTGTTTGTGATGTCTGGTTGCATCAGGAATGAAGGCACAATTAGTTTTAGGTAATGCCCTAGTCTTGGAAACAACTGATATGCATTGCAGGCACAAACAAGGCATACTGACTGATCGGCGCATAGTCCAATAAAACTAATGAGCGATGAAGCAAACATACAAAATATATGTGGGAATCAATAAACAACCAAGCAGGGAAATAAATACGGTATGGAATACAGAAAGTTTTTTATATGCCTGTTAAGTTCCACATGGCTTCATACACAACAAACAACAAACTTGCCCGACTTCCCCAGCTGACTAGATTTACACGAATCTTGGCAGAGATACACCGATTTAAAGATGTCCCTATACGGCACTTGCATGAGAGAGTTTTCGTAATGCAGTTCAAAGATAAAATATTGTACACTCCATCGAACTACCCGTCGATATGCTCTCTATGACAACACAAAATTAGGTGCTGCAATGTTGCCAACACTGGAAGAAGGGATCGTGAAAATGAACATGGCCTCAACAGTGGCCACTGCTTGTTGGTACACTGTGGTAGGAATGTACATGGCAGCATACTTTCCCAGCAGGATGTGCCATGCAGGCTGTAGAAAGTCTGGATATGGCTTGCACTTTAATCTTGACTGCAGCTTTTACTGAAACTGAGCAGGCAGAGTGTGGACTGTCTGTGGGAATGCATAGGCGGTTGAAGCTGCCAAACTGTCTGAACGGGATTCAAGTAGATGGAAAGGCACCCGCTGCACCTGCGTGAAAAAGTCCAGTTAGGATTCATGCGTGCCAAAAACTGTTGCACTGGTATTAAATGAAAGTCTCTGAAAATGCACAAGTGAACTATTTCAACAGCTGAACAACATTTCATCTCTGCTAACATTTGCTAATGGAAGTGAAGCAAAATCATTCCCTTCAAATAATAGTGTACAGCTATTCGAAAATTCGGAGAGACATTGCATACATTGCGCCATTAAATACATTCCATTGCTGGGCTAGTTGGTTCATGAATAAATTAAATATATATAGGAAATATGATATTACTATATCCGATTTCGGAGCTTGTTTTCTTGTACTATGATGCCTCAATATTTTTTCGAAGAAAGTACAAATATCGTCAGCCAATGAAAACTACACTTCTTGGTTAGCAAGTGAAAGAGGGATTCGCAGTAGCTTTCCTAAACTCGGCATATTTGTTATAGGCCATTCCATAATAATAATATCTGGGGTTTAACATCCCAAAACCATGACATGATCATGAGGGAAGCCGTAGTGGAGGGCTCCAGAAATTTCGATCCCCTGGGTGCACCTAAATCTAAGTACACGGGCCTCAAACATTTTCGCCTCCATCGAAAATGCAGCGACCACGGCCGGGATTTGGTCCCGCGACCTTCGGGTCAGCAGTCGAGTGCCATCACCACTAGACCACTGTGGCGGGGTGAGAAGGCGATTCCAGTTTTGTGCCATGCTCAGGACAAAAAATAAATCTACCTAGGTTTTACAAAATACTTTTATTAGGACGTGTAAACTTTTCACATTTATCGTTTTTACAATTTTGACATTTATCGTTTGTCCTTGCTGCAAGAATCCAAAATGAGTATTGGCAGTATGTCGTAAATATATAAAGAATACATAAATATACTTGTCTACGGGTTCATTCAAGCAATGTGAAATTTGAATGGTTCGCAAGAGGAATGTGCGAGTGGGCACATGAATAAAATGCCTCAGTATTCAAGTTTAGTTTTTAATTGATGTGCATCATCATGACATAAAGACAATCAAATTTATGTGGCCAAACTACAAAAGTATTGCTGCCATAGCTCAATATGTAGATTATCAGGCACATAAATAAAAAATCCTAGTTTCGAACGCTACTGGCAGGAAGTTCTCTTTTTCTACCCACTTTGGGAGGCCCAGCATTTGATTTCCAGTGAATATGGCAGCTCACCAGCTTTTCTGATGGAGTAACTGTTACCCCAAAGTGGCACACGGTTGTGTAGATATTCATATCGCAAGAAGGTGGCCTCTCCCTTGCACTCTCTTCCACCATTCTCCTTTCCTCCAATGAATTCATGCCATTACCACTTATGAGTTGCCAAACTAAGTTACTTTCCTAACCATAATCTACACTTCCACTGTCACCTCTAATCATTAAGCTGTCCCTTCAGTGGCACACCTCCTCCTCTTTAAAGGGACACTAAAGGCAAATATTAAGTCGACGTTGATTGTTGAAATAGCGGTCCAGAAACCTCGTAGCGCTGCTTTTGTGCCAAGGAAGTGCTTATTTTGAAATAAAATCACGTTTTTAGTGGTCCGCATCGCGTTAGCGCGCTTCAAATCTCCCGCCTGAAAATACGACTCTCATACGTCACTGCTGCCATGCCCAACGTTGCCCGCTTTTACTGCGCGGCCGCCGACACTAGTAGCAGCCGAGCGGAAGTAGCGGGACCCACAGTAGCAACAACGGGCGCTGCGGCAAAGACTTGCTCGGATGGGCACATTCAAAGCCTTCACCAAGTTGCGGTTGGTCTCGTAATCCTCAGTACGAAAGTGCAGCGAGCACACACGCAGAGGTTTTGACTGTTTAGCACACTGGCGCAATGGCATGACACTAAGCCACTTCGAGCGTAAGGGTTCATTCCGCGGCACCCAGTGAAAAGACACACCGGTTTCCTTGCTGCAGCACTGGCGTTGTGCACCATTCGGGCATCCGGCAATATCACACGCATGCGGCATTTTGTCGAACTTTCTGTCAGAGCGACCTTCACGAGCGCGCAAAACACGCACGGCAGTACGCGATCCCGAAACTACCACTGAGACGGGCGAGGCACAGCTCGGCGAAAACGGAACCTTTGAACGACGCGCGCCGTTCCCCATGGCAACGCCACGGAGGTTTTGTTTTCCATGAATCAAGCGGAAACGAACAAACAGCATTTTATTACGTCTTTTGATGCTCGGAATGTTCTTTTTTTACTGCTGCTAGTTTGATTACTAGTGATTTATTGTAGGCCGACTTCCCTACGTCATCGGGATCACTTCGAAAATGTCCCACTCGTGGCGCTCGTCATGTGATACATTTAGCTTAATTTCTCGGTAAGTAGGGCACTGCTGTTGATAATATTGCCGTTTTAGAAGTTGTCATACATTGGGCTTTCACTCCAACATAAATTGTTATTTGCCTTTAGTGTCCCTTTAAGGAAAGCCTGTAGACAACTCACTTTTTATGGCTTCTTTTTTGCATGACGACAGGACACATGGTACAAGAGGTGGCGTTTCTGTGAAAAGGATGCATTGCAGTGGTCACAGGAAAAGGGACACTCCCCAGTGTGGGTGCGCATGTGTGCCATGAGGTTACTTTTCTGCGAGAACGATGCACTGCATTGGTCACAGGAGAAAGGACGCTCCCCAGTGTGGGTGCGCATATGGTCCACGAGGTTACTTTTTGCCGAAAAAGATGCACTGCAGGAGTCACAGGAAAAGGGACGCTCTCCTGTGTGGGTGCGCATGTGCCGTGTAAGATTTGTTTTCCGAGAGAATGCAGCTGGACACAGGTGGCATTGGAAGGGACGCATGCCCGTATGTTTCCAGAGGTGCCTTTGCATGTTACTCTTGTCCTTGGTCACATAGGTGCACTGACGAGAGGAATGCAGTCCACCTTGTGTAGACGCGAGTGAATGGTACTGCTCATGGGATGCCAAAGACAAGGAACCTGCAAAGCCACAGGGAGAACAGAAAGGCAATGAAAACCAAGTAACACACATTGTCTGCAACTGGACTAAAGCATCAGGCAATGAAGAAAGGTTACTGCACTTGTAAATGGAGTACACGATTACCTTTCCCTAAGCAAACCACCGTGTTACTGTAGTAGTAACCATGCAATGACACAACATGTTTTACAAAAGTTCCCATCTCTCTGTACATAAATGCTCCGGATTGCTTTTTGCGCGAAAAACACGAATACAAAGGGAAGAACCACGAGATGAGCGCAGACTAACAACTGAAGTTTTCTTTTCAGAAACCACACATATAAAGAAAAAGAAAAAGGAAAGACACGTGGTTTTGATTATAGGTTGGCGGTTAGACAGTCAATCTTGAGTTTATGCAAGTTCACCGAAGGCCTTGCCACACATACGTCAGGTGATTTGTGAATGTAGAATGCCTCCCCAATCTCTCGCGCGGTCCTATCTTTGTGCCTCGAAAGCACTTTTATTTCCTTTAGTAATGGATGACATTCACATTCCTTACAATGCAGGCAAAGATTAGACGAAGGCTGCCCTTTGAACGAGTACTTGTGGTCCAGTAAGGAATGTGAATGTCATCGATTAAGGAAACAAAAGTGCAGTCAAGGCTCAAAAATAGTACCGCACGAAAGATTGTGAAGGCATTCTACATTCACAAATCACCCAACGTATGTGTGGCAAAGCCTTCAGTGAACTTGCATAAACTCGAGATTGACTATCTAACTGCCAACCTGTAATCATAACCATGTGTCTTTCCTTTTTCATTTTCTTTATATGTGTGGTTTCTGACAATAAACCTTCAGTTGTTAGTCTGCGCTCGTCTCGTGGTTCTTCTCTTCGTCTTCGTGTTTTTTTGCGCAATATGCAATCCGGAATATAATACCATCTCGCCCAACGCTCAGTTCTTCTATGTTACGTAAATACTCTACCTAATACATGCAAAAGCCTCTAGTTAATGCATAGGAATGTGACTTAGAGTAATTCTGGCACTACACCTAAACGGCCAAATTTCTTATTATTATTATAATAGATTAGGCACCAGCCCAGTGAATTATTTGTTGTTCTTTCAATTTTCCCATAGAAGTATCAATAAAACGCCCCACAGCAACTGAACCACCTCATAATTCAACAAATGAAGCATATGAAATAATATATAAGCAAATGAAGTTAATATGAAACAAGCTGAAAATTATAAATAAAGGAACATCATTACAAGGAATAGAATGGCATCTGAGTTTTTGGTGGTCAGAAACGCAGGCACATTTATGTGGACTGCACAAAAAATTATTTCTCTATGCATACTAGCACAGTTTACACATTTCCCATTAATGTCTCTATCCTGCATGAATGAAAGCATAATGATACCATAGAACACAAATTAACTTGATTATCATATAATGTTTCAGACACTTATAGGAACACACACACGAGTAGATATTCCACTTTATCACGATGTATAACTAATTATACCGAATGAAGACTACCACAATACAATGATCCACACTTATAAAGCCGTCTTGACATGCCAGAATGGTCAAAGTACATTGGATATATTATAAAACAATGGACTCAACTCAATGCAGTAATTGCATTTTAAGCATCACCCAAGAGGAAAGGTAAAGGAAAAAACGAATGTTCAAACTAAGAGTGGTGCAACATTTGATGATAGAAGAGAAAGATTTAAGCGAACTCAGTAAATAGCACTGCGAAAAAATAAATTAAGTTTGTTTGTCCGTATTATTTAAAGATTTTGTTGAGCACTACACAGACACATAAAGACCTGTTTTAGAGGGCAAAATGCGTAATGAAGTAACACTAGATTGCTGTTGTACCATTATATTAGGATCTTTATAAACATATTACAGTGTAAAATGTGTAAAATTAAAGTGCCACTACCAAGTGTTGCGGTAACTTATACTGAAAACAGTTTCCCTCATCGCATACAGATGCGTAAAGACGTGTGTTAATAAATACCTATCCTGAACCAGTGCCTTGTACGTCAGGTACTATATCTTCACAGTGATCATTGAAACATATACATTGCAATGAAATCCAGTACATTCTTGCTAACTTCAATTGACTAACAGTTCAGAAACTGAATAGTCAACTTCATTCGTTTCAGTATAATTCAATCCTTAGCAGCATTCCATAGACATGGTCACATCCCAATCACATTGTCATGTTCACAGCACATTAAGCTGCAACATAAGCATAAAATCGTGAACAATTTCTAAGAGGCTGGTGTAATGCATTTCTGGTAATATCCAAAGCATCCATTTTCGTTCCTCCATAGAAGGCACGGACACATCTGCAACAGAAGACACACCGCTGTTAAAGCCAGCACAAAGAACACAGTACAGTGATACTTTTACCCTTGTCATCAACTGGGCTTTCAAGTTCCATAATCAATTACATTTTTCAGTACCGTTATGAAGTGACCACTTTTTCAGTAACTACTTCGATATTAACTATATTTTTTTAAGTCTATACATAGGGAAATACAAATTTGAGGAATTGAATTTCGAGGGAAATATGGAACTGAACTTTTGCGGCAGTGCAATGCAGCAGCATATGAGATACCGAAGTGAAGGGTTCCAGCATGCTAGAATACGAGCACGAGAGATGAAAGAATATATGATACGAATGGCCAGTGAGCCAAATCAATGCATCAAGTATCGGTGTCCTCATTTTAGCATACCTATATGGGCAGACTATAATAAATGGAGCTGCTGTGGCTATATAAAAATGGATTCATTAACCACAGATGCCAGAAAATCGTATGTGTAGACAGTTTCTTATAGATTTTGCAGCACATTTAGATGTCTTTTAGGAGATGTTTCGGTTTTTCACTCGGCCTTTCCACCTTTCTTAGCATTGGAGAGGTCCCTTTCTTCCCTTCTTGTGAGATCGAAGTTCTGAGAGAATGCAGTTGGACAAAGATGGCACTTGGAAGGGGCGCTCACCCATGTGTCTGATGTGTCTGCTAAGGTATATTCACGTGTCCCTTTTGCTTGCTCCCATAGGGGCACTGATGGCAGCAATGCAGTCGGTGTTCTATAGACAGAAGTTAACTGTATTTGACCCAGACACGCCGAACACAAGCAACCTGCAAAGCAACAGGAAGAACAGAAAGGCAGTGCAAACCATGTGTCACAATATACATGAAATCAGGCTGGAACACCAGGTAATCAAGAAGGGTCGCAACGTTTCTAAGTGAAGTTCATGACATTTCCTTCCCAAGCTACATGTCACGAAACCAGAAACATGCTGTGATCCAAAAGAAGTCTAACCCATGTTCCCATAATTCTGCACATAAATACTATGCTTACTGCATGCAATCGCCTGCTTCCAATACAAAGAAGTTCGATTTGGATGATAGTCAAGTACTCTAGCTCAGGGGTCATAAAGACACAGCCCCCAAACCTTTCTCTGGCGGCCCATACATCGCTGTCCCATATATTTTTTTCTTAACCCATACATGCCCAAACTCAGAAAAAAATGACAAAAATATTTCTTTTCATAAAAAGTGTACCTCTACCCTCAAAAGAAAGCACAAGTTCTTTATTTACTGCCAGGTAAATGCAACACTGCTTTCCAAGCCATCCTACACATACACTGGGCATTAGGGGTTCTTTGTGTGGGTGTGGTGAGCCTTGAAACATTTCACATGCACACCCACATTGCACTTCTTCCTCTCCATGACGTCTTTCACACAAAGCACGCATTTGCCCGGAGAAAGCGGTCGGCATGTGGCAGCATGAAAAGCAAGCAATGTCTAGGCTTGCACAAGTTGAGATTGAGGCCCGCTTGATGTGCTGTAGGTGGTGCTAGTCATCAGCTAAAGAAATAGCGATGTTAGAGTGCATCAACGAAGCGTCCTATATGTAGGACAGTGGGCATATATGGATTAATAAGTATGTTCATGAGCTACATAGACGAGACTCATCTCAAGCAGCAAAAGGGAGAGTTGGGCTAGTTGGTTTGCGTTCATACTGAAACAGCGCAAAAGACGGACCCAGAAAGACTTGACAACACAAGTCTTTGTCAAGTCTTTCTGTGTCCCACGTCTTTTGCGCTGTTTCAATATCATCTCAAGCATTTCTTTCGTAAGGCAACCAAAGCGGTCACCATGTAACAAAATATAACCGTGGAAGAAAAACTTTATTTTAATATTAACATCCTGATTTCAGTCATTCACAACCCCCATGTCTTCATGCTGCTGTTCTTTAAGGCTCCTTCGCAAGACAATGGACCAAGTACGAAAGAAGGAGAATTGTTTGAGCGGCTCGGTTTTCTGTATTATATGTTTCATTAATTGCATATAATACAGAAAAACCGGCCAAGTGGCTTTTCATGCTTCTTTTCTGCGAAAAAAATGCATCGCAGTGTTTACAGAAAAAGGAACGCTCTCCTGTGTGAGTGCACATGTGCCGAATGAGGTGTTCCTTTTCGAAAAACGATGCAGTGCAGTGGACACAGGAAAATGCACGCTCCCATGTGCGAGTGCACATGTCTGTACATAAATACCACACTTAATACGACTTGCAAACATCTACTGCGTATACAAAGAGGTCTGATTTAGATTCAATTTTGATGCTATACCGAAACAGCTAAATTTCTTTGCAATATGCTATATTCGGTTACGACCTCAGAAGAAATGGCAGCTCTGCCCACAGAACTGCGATGCGCCTGCCCTTAAATTGTAAGAGACAGTCCTGCTAGCTGGTTTCTGCTTGAGCTGTAAGAACTTTTCCTTCGCTAATGTAAATAATATGCATATTAAGTGTTAAAGGTTCATCGTTCCTACCTAAAAATTTATGTTTGGCGGAGACCCAATATCAGAATCCCTGACAAAATTTACCAGGACGTTCAAGCTTCTGCCCTACAACCAGCTCACAAACGTTGGTCTGTATAGGAAAGTCAGCGACCTGAAACACTCGAGAGGTGCTTGACATCACAAAAATGAGTAAGCGCTATTGGACGGAGCACTTATGGAAATTCTCTGTGGGAGCGACAGCGATGGCTGTGCGCAGAGCTGAGATCTTTTTCTCAGGTTGTAACAGAGTATATAACACTTTAAGCACCAGCTCATTGCAGTATTTATTGTACCTCCTTTTTTTTGCACAAAAGCATCCATAAAATGCAGTCCAGCAAGAACAGAATTCGATATTTGAACGCATGAACCATATGACATAAAATGTGAGTGAAATAATACGAAGCACAGTGGAAAATACTAAAAAGTGAAAAGCATTTACAATGGTAAGGATAGCATTACAGCTCCTGGTGGTGAAAAATGCAGCATGTATAACGCAAAGAGTTCTTTCTCTATATGAAGAACACACAGGTACACACGGGACAAGCGCGTACTAATAACTGTCACAGTTGTTACTTTGTGTTTTAGGAGAGCGCTGGTAATGTCAACTATGCACAGTCAACTAGCTCCTACTTTGGCTCTTCCAGCTAGCAGTTCACTCCTTCTGCAAGCGCGGCCACTGCAGCGAATGTGACCTTCGTGTGACCTATAGCTTCAACACAAACATTGCGGTGAAAGCACAAGAAATGCAAACCTCACCCTCTCACGAGACAAGAGCGTGAGTACGGGCGACCACGCCATGTAGGGCAAGGTAAAGGTCGAAAGCGTGCAATGTTACTAGAAACGCTGGACGTGCACATTCGAGCTCCAGCGAAACACTAGCGAGGCAACAACCTTTGATGATGATGATGATGACATGTGTGGCCAATTACACTTTGTACCGGGTGGACTCGCTATTGGTGTCCTAGCCTAAAAAATAAATATACACATGGATGACGGTGGATATACAGATGGACAGGTAGCTTTTAACTGAAGTGTAGTACTTATGACATGCAATCTAACAAATTAAGCTGGACAAAAAGTAACAGCTGCCACCATAGCTCGACAAGGAAGACATCGAAAGCGGGAGCTTCTACACTTCATCGCCCCGATGCCCCAGCCGCTGCCAAGAAACACATTTTGCTGAATGACTTCTCTGTCTGCAGGACACATTGAAAAATGTGCTCAGAAAAAAATTGTAACCATTCAACCACTGGCACCAGCGAAATTTTCCTGGTATAGTCTCGGCCTCGTTTTGTGGAAGCAGTAAAACTGCTATATCAAAGAAGCAAATAAACACGGTTTCTTAATTTGAGGTTAAAAATACATGGCCTTCAGTGGACATGGTTGCAACAGGATAATCACTTTGTTATGCTCAGAACGTAATTACACTTAAGCTTGCTTTACAGGTATAAGTGTGAACTAACATAAAATGTAAAGCAAACCTCTCCTGTGTTGATAAACTTGCACAGAAGACAAAAATTTGACAAATGATAGAATAGCATGACTTCACTGATTAACTTCAGGAAGATTTCAGTCATGAAATTATTTTCAGCCAATACACAATAAAGGGAAGCCAAACCATCATCATGAAATAGCTCCAAATCACTCAAAGGCACCTAGGAAATTTTTATTAACATAGACGGATTTCTCTCCAACCTAAATTGCTGAGGCACATAATAACCATTTAATGCACTTAAGATGTCACTGGCCCCCAACAAAAATTTGATTAATCAGTTAAGTCTTGTACACATCCTACCTAGGGGTCCTTCTTGCAAGACAAGGGTTTACGTGGATCTCCAGGCCGTCTTTTCCGAGGAAATGATGCATTGCAGTTAACAGAGGAAAAGGGGCGCTTGCCTGTGTGGGTGAACGTGTGCTGCATGAGTTTGTCTTTCTGCAAAAAAGATGCGTTGCAGTGAACACAGGAAAAGGGCCACTCTTCTGTGTGGGTGCGAATGTGCTCTGTGAGATTGTTGCTGTAAGTGAATACAGCTGAACACAGGTGGCACTGGAACGGGCGCTCGCCTGTGTGAATGCGAAGGTGTCTTTTTATGTTTCTCCTGTCCTTAGTCACATAGGTGCACTGCCGGCAGGAATGCAGTCCGCCTTGTACGGACACGAGTGAACAGGCACATGGGATTCCAAAGATTTTGTCTTGGGGGTTGCAAACCCGTGTTGTGTCACAGCTGGGGAAGGGGTATTATAGTGCTGATGCAGCTTGGGTAGGGGCAAGTGCCCTTTTTGCACCCACCCTGCCGACGCCCATTGCCATATGTATGTTGGATAAATCGGCGCACAAGTTCTGGGAGCAATGCAGAAGATGAAGAGGACAAAGAGAGTGTGTATTGGTTTATAATGATGATAGTTTTGGGTCGTGACATTTTACTCCGAACTAGAACAGCTTCGCTTTTAAACCATGAACGCAATGAACCCCACAAATTATGAACGGTATAACCAAAGAACTTGATACATCCGTTAATATGGTACCATGTTTAAAGGACCCCTGACACCGAATTTGGAAACTCGAGATGCTTGTGTTGTTTGATAGTCCTATATGCGGGGGCACTTCTGACCGATTATGAGTGACGAGCGTTGCCTTTAAGATATTTTTATTTGCTTTTAAAGTAAGCCTGAGTGCTCATCTGAATTTCGAACTCCTATCAACATAACCACTAGTATGATGTAGACGCACGCTTCTTGTGACGTTGCAGAGGGAAAGTGTTGTCGACATCACAGAGAGAAAAAAATCACACCATCTCCCGCTAAAGGGAACCTGAGGCGATGCGAAGCAGTGTTTCGGCATGTAGAGCCCGCATTTCAGAGGGGGAGTGGAGAGGGGAAGTGGAGAAGAAGAGGGGGAAAGGGGAGAGAGGGAACGTTGATAGGGTAAGTGGAGAGGGTGAGGTGTGTGGAGAGGGCTTGCGCATGCGCAGTAAGGGTGGTCCCGCCGCACACCACCACCACCGGATTGAACTCCGCTATAACGTGCTTCACATCTAATATGCGCGGTGCACAGTGGTATATTGCGAAGCATGTTTGCTCTTTGCTCCTCCCACCTTCTCCTTCTTCGGTATGTGTCGGCAGGCAGCGTGCGCTCTCCGTGTGTGTGTTCCCCAACTGGCAGTTCAACAAGCGCGTGGCTGACGTCACCCAATACTGAGCGCACGTCATCAAGCGTGCCTCGAGGCGCGACCACCGCGGCGCGGCGCTAGTTTCTTATCCTCTTTCAGCGCGTGTTTTGAACCCACACTAAAAATGACCATAATTAATGCTGCTAGGATTAATTAGACATCACGTTGGAGCACTTACGGTGTCATTCCGTGATTACAAGACATAGACCAACTTATTACAACATAAATGTCACAAACAAAAAATCGGCTGTCAGGGGCCTTTTAATGATGAAAGAGAATGTGGCACATTTCGGAGCACTTACGAAACAATTGTTCCATGGTTAGTGTCAGAATATAAAGAAAATAAATGGAGTCAGTTGGTCAATGATACTCCTTACATCCTGCTGATGTGAGAGCCTGACACAAAAACTGAAAGACAAAGGATGACAAGGCCAAATGGAAACACTGCAAAGTTATGGTCAATCACCTACCAATCTTTCTTTTGCTGAGCTAAACTTGCGTGAACAGGTGCATTATTGCACAGACTTGCAAAGTCAAGAGTATGCATTACCAACTGCCTAGCCTGAACCAATGCTTTGTAAAGACGGGCATAATTCCTTTAGGTTGATAACTTATACACTGCCAAAAAGTCCATTCTTCTCTTTACATTTTCAGTGAACATGCCCAAACTTTATACCTGATTTTACTTGCTTCATACAACCAATTTATTAGCCCTTTCTCTTTTTTTTCCCTAACCTTTTCGTCACCCCTTTGCCCTTCCTCAGTGCAGGGTAGCAAACCAGATAATATATTTCTGGACAACCACCCTGTCTTTCACTCAACCTTTCTTTCTCTCGACATTGCTACAACTCACCACCTGAGTGCATCTGTACGTGTGCTGTCACACTGAAGCAGATCTTCACGGAATAATTGTACATCCTGACAAAGCATGTTTTCCTCAGGATGGCAAAGTTGGTATGGTCATCCGTTTTCTTGATGAATGAAGAATTAATTATACACAGAGTATCAACAACATGAAATGCTATGCAACTTCTTCACCATGACTGGCATTGCAAAATGCACATTGGACAGTGTCGGTTTGTGCTTAACCTTTGCCGCGCATGCCCTTTGCATACTGTTCTTGCAGGAAAGACAAGAAGTAAACATTGAAGACAGTGAAGGAATATCTCTGTACATCGACCAGCTGTCTTCATGGCCCCTAACTTCAGTTTTGTTGACATGCGAGAAAAAAAGAAAAATGCATCAAGGAGTCCCGGGTACAATTCCTTTTTAAGTTATATACGTAAGTGGTTTGACTAAAACTAGTGCAAATTATTCGAACAATTAAAGAAAGCACCATTGTATGAAGGCAACTATTCGCAACTGAAGGATACCTTCTTCCAAAGCAATGCGTTTTTTGTTTTTAACTTCCTGAATGAGTGGTCATGGCTAACCCGCATCTTCTGTGATCCTCAGCCAACACTCCACAGACTGTGGAAGGCATGCTCCGCCATTTTCTCGATCTCGGCGTGCCTCCACATACCCGGCCACTAAATGAAGAAAACCAGATCAGTCGCAGATGCGATGTCTCGAATGTCACATCCATGGAGGGGAAAAAAAATTTTCCAAAACCTGGGCAGCTGAAAACTCGCTTCAGCGGCACAGTGCAATCTGTTGCAATGCACATGTTTGAAGCCTTATAACAATTTACACATGTTATGCAGGGCACTTAATCTGTTATTGATCTGAACGACTTCCACGAATGCCGCAATACGTTTCACCGTTTCAGGGTTAAAATGAGCTGCATAAGTGGAAATAGCCTAGCAGGTGAGAAACAATACATCTGAGAAGGTGCAAACATTTTATTGCGACAGCAATTATATGGACAGTCTCGGCTGGATTTTGTCGTCGCCGCCGTCATGCACCGTATATGTATAAGTATGTATATATATATAAAAGCCCCAAAGAAAAATAATTCAGAAAAATGCTTCCGAAGCGCGGAGTCGAACCAGGGACCTCTTGCTCCGCAGCGAGTGGCGCTATCCACTACGCCACGAAACGCAGATCTTCCACGTAGCTAACGGCGAGCGTTATATACCAGCGCCTCCTCTAGAAAGATGCCTGCGACGTCGCACGCTTTCCCATGGGGATGAGAGGTTCCTCGTAGTTCAGTGCTTTCTCCGCAAGGAGCGCTCACAGCTGACACTACTATTTTCGCTGGATTCGGAAGTGACGCCATCGCAGCCGGCAACACAGCCGCTTCGGCAAGCATTGCCTCCGGGATAACCATAGGCAGTGCTTTAATCTCAGAGGCTGCAAGGTTTAAAGCGGCCACCGCAGCGAGCGCTCGCAGCCGACACTGTTTGGGGGAGCGGAGGAGGAGAGAACAGGAGAGGGCCGGGAACCAGCTCTTCGGCTCACGTCGCAGGCATCTTTCTAGAGGAGGCATTGTATATACACACCCTTTACCGCTGGACGGACTCAGAGACGGCAGGCGATAATAAGCGTTTCTTCATTACCAGCGAGATGGCGCTAGGAACGCGACGGGCGCATTTAAAGGTCGTCGGCGAGCTCGCTCGCTTCTTCTTATATTTGCGCAGCGAGAACCTTGCCCTTCCGCTGTCTGCTCGCGCGGTTTTCTCGTGCAATGCCTCCTTGACTAGATGCCCGCCGCGTGGTCCGGTAACCCGGTTCCGTACCCTCTCCCTCTTTTTTTCTCCGCGGTCAGGCCACGAGCGCCCCCTATAGCGCACGCCTGCAACGGATGCAACGGGTTTTGCTTCTTGTGGCACTTAAAACGCCTTTCCTGTGTTAACAGGGAATAGGAACACCTTACTTACTTACTTTTACTTATTTACTAACAAAGGTCACGTGTTGCTGCCTCCGAGATTGCCATCAGGCCTGATACAGTCTCGAAGGTGTAAGCGTATTTCCGCTGCCGCCGGAAGTTGATGATGATGATGATGAGTTGTGGCCGTACCCTTTAGATCGGGTGGACGCATGATCGCGTCCTAGCCGGAGAAGAAAAAGAGAAAAAAAAAAGGAAAAAAGAAGGAAAGGCAGGAAAGCTAAGACAGAACGGGGCGGAGATTGCAGTCATCGTCTCACTAATGTCCACCACATTCATTGTAGCGTCGGTCCTCAGATGACTCAAATCCCAGTCCCAGTGGGAGCGTGGTGCCCTCTGTTGGTCGTGGCGTCAGTTGCGTACACTTGAGAAGTATGTGTTCTGTCGTCTCCTCCTCGCTCCCGCAGACCCTGCAAAGTGCCATCTGTACATCTGGATCGGCGTCAAAGTGTCGCCGGTAGGACAGTGTGCGAAGCGCTCCCGCCCGAGCCTCAAAGAGCAGCGTACTGCCGACACTATTATCGTATAGTGGCTCCGCGGAGATTTCGCCCTTGTGCTCGCAGTACAGTGCCATCGTGGTCTTTTTCTGTGCATTCGCACTCCACTGGGCGTTTTCCGCTTGGCGTACCAAGGTCCGTATGGCAGTCTTGCGCTCGGCGGCCTCATCCTCAGTGCGTGCCAGGAAGCCGTATTTTCGGCGCAGGGTTTGCACACGGGCGCACCACTGTGTCGGTCAGGCTATGAGCGCTGCCTCGCGGATTTTGTGGGGAACTGAGGGAACCGCCGCCGCAATGGGAAAGCAAGCGACGCGGCGGGCATCTAGTCAAGGAGGCATTGTCTCGTGGTGAGGGGAAGAGGAATGTTTCAAGCTTTCACCGTGATGTCCGCGCTCATGTTACGGAGCGTACGAAAGTCACCCGAGCTGAAGGGACGCCGCTAAACGAACAAACTGAAGATGAGCGCGAACTATCAAGTGTCACAGCTCGACACTTGAAGCACACGTTTCCTTCGCTGCTTCGGCCGCCTTTGCAACAGGAGCGCTGTTCAAACTGAGAGTATCCATTGGCGAGCCTCACTTCGTATAGCATTAATTTCTTGCTATCGCATTCATTGCTTCGCCCTTGCAGCGAAACTGACTTTTTTGTATAACTGCTCACTTAATATGATTATTTTCCATCAGCCAGCAGAACGGTGTGTCCAGACAACCAAGTTATTGTTGGAAGTACCAATACTGAGAAATTGAAAGGCATATAAAGAAGCCCTGCTGAAAGTTTAGCGTTCACAAAAAATCGTTTAATTATGAAATAAGGCATTGACTGAGCTGTTGTAAGGCTGACAAGTATACACCAATGTTGGGTGCTCTGTAAGTTGTCACGGTTTTTAACAGGCATCTCCGGCATGTAACATAATTATGCTTCTCGAGTTATAATTATCCTTCGCAAGACAGGAAAAGAGCCTTGCTGGCATTACGTGTCTTGGATACTGCTTCCAACGCTTGGACGGCACACGGTCAAAAAAAGAACCGGAGAGCGACAAAGCGCTGCGTTTCGACCGGGATCACGCACACACAGAAACGTAATCGTTACTGCAGAAATAAAGCCAACAAGTGTAAGCAATGCTGGGTGCTGGTTGTAGCGCAAAGGCACACGGCCCACACGCACTGTGAGGGAGTCAATTTGTCCGCGAGCATTTTTAACGCTACGGCCACTATGCAAAATAACATTCCACCATCTCTAAGTTAGCTTCATACGTAAGTGCTGCAACAGTGCATTCATTACATACTCCTACATTTCAATAACATACCGCATTTTCAAGATTACACGCACACGATATATCGCGCTCGAAATAAGGCACAATAGTGCACCTTAATCTAACGATGCGCACACCGTTTCTGACAGAAATAAGTAACATGCCTCACTATGTTTGGAATTGTGACAAGGAAAACAAAGGGCCGTACGTCACCTACGAAGGTTAGCGACTGGACGGTCCATGCACACATGCCGTCGTTCGTATATGCCGTCCATTGTGTGCGTTTGACGTTCCCCGCGACTGTCACGACCGCACTCGTCACTGACGCATCAAATGACACCTTCGCGAGTTTGTTCAGCGACGTATGCGAATCTCCGGAACTTCAAAGACACGTTGTCGTTTGAATGACGCCACATGGGACTTCTCGAACGAGTACGCAAAAATGAAAGTGGCGCTTTCGTACAACGCATGGACACATAAGGTCTCTTCGATTTGGCTGCACCGGCGGCACCAGTTCAGCGGGTGCAGCACCGTCGTCCTCGTTTTGCTGGTGCCGCGCGCGCCCGCTGCACCGATACATGCGTTTCGCCGGAGTAAGGGCTCTCTCGCGAACAATAGATGACGTCACTGCTACGTCACTCACGTGTGACGTCACTTGAAGACTTTCTTTCCCTAAGTTAGTTTTGACTTTTCCCCGTGTCGCCACGGAGTGCCTAGTATGTCACGTGCTTGATGAATTTCGTCCCTAGTGTCCTAGTGTCATCTTCACCTCCGCCGGCGGTCTCCGCGCACGTGTCACGAAGTGTCGTCGGTGTCGTCAAGTAGCCGCAAAAGTCAATACTCCCATGAAATGCGACGTTTGTGGCGTTGGCCTGTCTTCACTGGAAAAATATGTGGAGCATCACATCGCAGCGCACAAATTCGCCGCCGACTACGTGCAGCAGGCGTTCCACAAAGATAAAGGTGAGTACCCATCCTGTTTTCAGTTTATAGTTGTTGGAAAAGACAGTGTCAGTGCATTTTTATCATCTTTTGTGGTGAGGCTGTACAGCACATGACCGCTTCCACGTGCATTTACTGTGCCAGCTAGTTATAATTCGCATGTGCTTGTCGCGTAGAAAAAAAAAAAGAAAACAAGTATGCACAGAGGCACTAATTTTCACAATTTGCTCGATCGCACTGCCGCTTGCGTCGCTTTTTTGTTTTCCCTCTAAAAACAAAGCAGAGCAAATATGTCCGGTGGATACATGATGTGTTGAAACAGGTGAGCGCACAAGACAGGGACAGTGAAAACGACACATAGAGCGCTACTTCCAACTAACATTTAATGCACTACACTCATCACGTGGTAACATCGAGTGCTTCAGAACAAGACTATAAAAAAAATGTATTTTTTTTTCTTCCTTACGCTTTTTTTTTTCTCGCTAAAGATTACAGGCGGTAACGTGCCCATGGAAACAGGGCGACAAAGCGAAAAAACCCTTGATACCATACAGAAGTTTTTGACCGAGCTCATGAATGCGTTATCAGCGGCAAAAACGGCTGTGTGATAAATGCGACATGAGATGAACATGGGTTTTAACAAAAAGCGGGTCATCCAAATGAAGAAACAATGATGCGGCTGAACAAAGGAGGCTGTAAAAAGGTATTAAAAATGGCCTTGAAAAGGTTAACACTTAAAAGTGAGAACAACAATAAAAGTTTTGCAAAAACGCAGACTCTTTCTTCGAGAGTGACGCAGCTGGGTCCGAGCTGTTACATGATGCATCATATATTTCTCGAGCTATGACAGCCTGGTCAAGAAAGGGGGTACAACCGCAAGCTGCACAGTGTAAGGCCATGTTGCCGTCAGACTTTTAAATTGTTGGCGTGTTCACGCAAGCGATCGTTAATACATTGGCCAGTTTGGCCGATGTAAACACATCCACAAGAGAGCGGAATCTTATACACGATGCCGCATTTGCAAGACAAAAACTGCGTGGTGTGCTTCTTGCAGCATGTCGGGCTTTTCACTGTTCACGTTTACACGCTTGCACATGCCTCCAAAGTTTGTTGTGGGCGGTAAACACTACACTGACTCCTGCGCACCCTGCAGCCTTCTTAATCCTATGTGACACTTGGTGCACATATGGGATAACAGCAGTTTTTGTCCCATCTCTGTTTTTTGGAGGCACATCACTGGTTTTATTGAGTCTGTGCAACAAGGTCTCCGCAAGGTCACACAAAACTCTGGAAAACGTGTGCTCTCGAAGAAAGATTTTGTGTTTTTGCAAAACCTGTTGACTTTTATTGTTCTTACTTTTTAAGTTTTAACCTTTTAAAGGCCTTTTTTAATACCTTTTGATGACCTCCGCTGTTAAGCCGTACACTTTGTTTCTTCATTTGTACGACCCATTTTTGTTAAAACCCATGTTCATCTCATGTCACATTATCACCCAGTCTTTTTTGCCGTTGATAACACATTCGTAAGCTCGGTCAAAAACTTATGCTTCAGAAGTTGTTCAGAAAGAATATCAGTGCACTGAATGAGATGAAGGGTAACTGAAGGACTTAATTTATTTTGTGAAGCAGAGAGAGTGAGGGAGCAAAATAAAACATTTGACATTAATCTATCAGGGGCGTAGCCAGAAATTTTTTTCGGGGGGGGGTTCAACCATACTTTATGTATGTTCGTGCGTGCGTTTGTATGTGTGCGTGCCTATATACGCAAGCAAAATTGAAAAAAATGTCGGGGGGGGGGGTTGAACCCCCCCCCCTGGCTACGCCCCTGTAATCTATGTCTAAGGCCTTTGAACTATTTTCGTTGGTTTAATGTCTCTCTCTGATACTATGTTGTATTTGTATTACAGAATTCAGTGAATGGAAAGCTCAGGAAGAGGCGAACTGTTGGTTTGTTCTTCACACGGCTCCCAAAAAGCTGGCCAGTGGGGAAACGAGGAGCCACTACTACTCTAATAGATCAGGAGTGGCTAGGCCAAAGGAAGGTCATGGTAATCGTCGAGAAAAAAGTCAGGGTACCTGCAAGTCGGTAAGATATGTCTTCATTATTACTGTGACGAAGAAGGAGAACACTCAGAGCCCGGCGCCCTGAAGATATCACCATAAATGTAAGGTACCAAAGAAAGCATTATGGCCATAAAGCAGAAATTCAGCACTTGAGGATGAGTGACAAAGAAAAGGCCAACGGGGTTAACCAACGTAGCAGAGGACCTGGAGCGTGGTGTGCCCATGAAAACCATATTGATAATATAAGAACATCTGTTGGGGCATGTGAGCTGAGGCCAGCACATTTGGCAGAACGCATAACTCTGCATAACATCAAACGGTAGTTTCACATTGCTGCTCCTGAACAGTGTCACACCAATGATGCTGTCAGTGTAGATATGTGGGTGAAAGCAATGTAAGACAAAGGTGAAACACTTGTCTGTCTGTATAAGGCACAAGGTGCAGTGGACCCAACTGGTACTTTTGGTGCAACAGATTTTGCCCTGCTTTGATGACAGAGCCACAAAAAGAGCTGTTAGAAGAATGGGCACGGGCACTGTGTGTCTTGACTCAACACATGGAACTACAGTGGTAACAGTTTGAGCTGACCACTCTTCTAGTGCTAGATGAAGTGGGATAAGGTATACCTATAGCCTATTTCATCTGCAACAGGATGAATGAGGAAAACTTGGCCGCTTTTTCAGGTCTCTTGAGTGTGCATCACCGAAAAAGTGGCTGCTAAGACATTTATGTCTGATGACGCCTCACAATTTTTACCAAGGCATGGTCGTCAGTTTATGGGTGTCCCTCAGCAGAAACTTTCTCTGCACCTGGCATTGGATAGGAATGGCAGAAGAAGATACATGAGTTTGTAGAAAAACAACTGAGGCCAGACATGTACCACAACGTGCGACTCCTTTTAGAGTTCCTTGACCAGCAAGAATTGAAAAAGTATCTTCAATCATTCCTTGACACTGAGGAAGAAAAACTGAGGGATTTTCTGAGTACTTCAAGGACAACTATGCAGTTAGACCTCAAGAGCGGGCCTACTGCTTAGGACGAGGGCAGGTATCAACACCAACATGCACCTTGAGAGCATGCACAGGACGATGAAGCACAGCATGCTGGAAGGAAAGAATAAGCGTGTTGATAAACTAATTTCTGCACTCATGGACTTGACATATCATTTTTTGATGAAGAGGGCAATCCAGATGATCAAAGGGCAAGAAGTTGAGTGCAGTTGAAAGGTACCACAGATCTGGCACTGAAATGGCAGGTTGTGCCAAATTAAACGAGACGGCACGTAGACTGTGCCATCTCAGTCTACTAAAGGGCACTCTTATACAGTGACAAAAGTCGGGGATGCTGCTTGCTGTCCCTTGAGATGCAATGAATGTGCAGTGTGTGCGCACCAGATACACTTCAAAGTGTGCAAGCACATTCACTGTGTGGTCATTGCTAACACATGTCAAGCACTGACAATGACGACTATCAGAGCCCACCTGAAACTGTAACTGAACGAGTCGGGCATTGCACATAGTGCAAAGCATTGCAAAGCTGGAGGCGGCCACAACAGTGCCGAGCCAAAGTCATGGATCGATCTCGGCCGCGGCGGTCACATTTCGATGGAGGCGAAATGGTAGAAGCCCGGGTACGTACGATGGCAGTGCACGTTAAAGAACACCAGATGGTCAAAATTCCGGAGCCCTCGACTACAGCGTGCCTTTACCTACCTCATGGTTTTGGCACGTAAAACCCCAGAAATTATTATTATTATTATTGCCAATGATGACCACATGCCTCACCAATATGAAAAGTACTATGTGTTGATGTTGGCACTGGACCGAGGTTTCCACTAAATATAAAATTTAAGTCACTCATATGTCTCATCTGCTCTATCTGACACAACTGCTGCTGTAATTAATAATTGACTGGAATGCAAAGTGTTCGATTGGTGAACGTGCTGACCTGCCCATTTCCTCACTTATGATTTCTCATTTCAGATATTGTATTACTGATTGTAGAGGTGTTAAATGACATTGATTTCCCAAAGCTATGGAGGAACCAAACCAGCATTTTAATAAAGCCTTATTGTCAAGCTTAACCTGGTTGTGTCTTCCTGTGTTGATAATGCATACTTGTGCATGCGGTTCCTGCACTACATTCATTACAGTATGCAATGCAGTTTCCTTTCAAGCCACGAGGACAGAGTCAGAATCGATTTAGATCTGTTTCTTTCTTTATGAATGCTTAGATTGTTGTTGTTATTATTATTATTATATTATTATTATTATTATTATTATTATTATTATTATTATATTATTATTATTATTATTGCAGCGGTATTTGCACACGTTTTCTGGCTACGGCACGAATCCTTTATTACAGAGGAGAGCTCGATCAACATCGACATCGTCTGCAATGGCGGATTGTTTATTTGCAATTTGCAGCGTTTGCGCGATGTAAATTGTTCTTTCGCTAGTTTCTTGTACGTGGTAATGTTAACATTAACGCTCGCTATCGAGTTTAGGGTATGTTTTTCTCACACGTGAAGGTGTGGTGCCTTTTTCACCCGTGGATATTCGTACTCGACTCCGCTCGCCACCACAGCAGGTGAGGTCATTGGTAAGATACACGTTCCGATGCAACTTCCAATTCAACATTGTGCTTTGTATGAGTGTCATGCTCTGTGCTTTTCGATAGGTATCGAGCTCTTTGATCGTTAACTTGCGCTAGATGTGGTATCGAGCCAGTCGAGCTCTGAAAATTCGTTTCCGATGATCTGGACACGATCGTGAACGTGCATGAACGCGCGGGTACCACACAAAATATAAGCTAAAGCTGTGCAGCAAATTCAGATGTACTAGGTATTGCCGCGAACAAATATTGCTTTGCTAATGGGCGTCGATGACTGCCCAGCCCCCCACCCCCTCTTTTTTTTTGTACATACATGTAAACCGTGATTTCAATTTGACAGCTTTGCTTTGAAGGCGCTTTTAGTGCTATAATGGAAGCGATAGCTTGCTTTTGATGACCTCCTGCGCTGTCAGTGCATCAGGACATTGCATTATTGATAAGACAGAATTGTTCACGTCCAGCACCCCTCGCAACGTAAAGCTTTTGAAGATTCTTGCGCTACACTTGCTCATTTTCACGAAAGGGGGGTGTTTTTGGAAGAGTTCAAGCACCCTTGACCTAAAGACGCTGATTTCTTCTTATCAGTGCTAGAGTTACTGACTACGCTACTAAAGGTAGCATATGCAGTAACTAATCAGTGCCTGCCAGCAGCGCACCAATTGAGGGTGTGTTCTGTATAAATTCGTGCAAGAAAAAAAATCAGAACTAAACGCACAGTAGAACTTGCTACAACTGAGCTGCAAGTCGGGTTGAACTTTCGATTCAAGTGCGAGCTTTCATTCGACTAACATTAAACCCTTTTCAGACGCGATCTATGAGACTGCCTGTAATTCGTCAGAGTTGCACATATCTCAAGGGACTCGACGTTGCAACAAAAATATTGTCATGTATGTGCTTTATAGTAACTAATCTTGATTAAACTGCAATTGCATTGACCTGAAGTCATTCATGTTCTGCTTTTGCAAAAATAGAATGAAATCTCAGGCTAGAAATAGTACTAATTTTTCTTTTTTTGGTTTATGATCATTTCGAGCAAAGATAAATTATACTTTTTAGGTGACTTGGAAAAAGCGGAACATGAAACATGGTAGTGCCTTCTGCTAATTGACTATATTTAACGGTACACTGCAAAATGAAGTTGAAAACAGATCTATTACACAGGAGGTTCAATTTATCCACTCTTAAATGTATCTTGTTCTTTCTTAGCCACTAGTCAACACGACTAGCAAAAACATGTGATGTAGACAGTTGTATACAAAGCGTCTCAAACAGTTATAGAAAGAATGGTGTGCTAAAAGCTGCAGCAAGACAGAGTACGACTTTGCGAAACTGCAGTCGTAAGTGCCGCCGCTTTAGGTTTACAGGTTGATCCATCCACGGCTTGGATGTAGACCATACTTAGAAACTAACTCGGATGATACCGTTGTCACATGGTGCACTGCTGATCGCAATTAAGCCCAATCAGGGTCAAATTCTCAACAGTTGACTCGTTTCTGCAACTTGCATACAGTAAATAATCACAGTAGAGAAATTCTACCCAGTCAGGTCCCATCGTGATCAAAATTGACAGTATGGACACCCATAATACATATTTGTCTGGGAGGCCAACCTTTCGGATATACAGGTCTTACTAGAAAAGAAAACTAGATACATTGTTCGATAGCAGCCTATTAACATGTTGGCTCACGCACTTTTTCAAGCACATTCAAGATGTGGCATGAAACTCTTGCTAAACTCTTCTCACTCAGTTTGTACCAATCAGCTTATTTGCCATGTTATATACAAACAGATGCGGTCCCCTATAGTGCACACTATGGCTCACTTTCTTGAGCTAAATTTTCGTGACGTACAGCCTGACACTTAGAAACACCATGTGGCCCTTGTTTGCAGTTCATCCGCCTTGGTGCAGTTGGCCTGCCTTGCAAACTCATAAACGGCATTGTGTGTTGCTGCCATGTCTTCCGTTACTTTCTCTCAGTAGCATGAACGAACCTATCCGCACCCGTTTTGTCTGCACTACAACGGAGATGCTCAACTTCAGCCTATGTTAACCCCCACTGCCTTTCAAGGAAACTATGTCAACAATGCCAGCACTATGTGCTGCTGGGCCTCATAACATAAGCTTGCTCAGTGCACAAACTGTCCATATACTTTTGCCCCACAATGCAACTGTGCCATTCTCAGTGGTCCGTATTGGGAAAGCACTCCAGATCTACAAACACTATGATGTGCTGTTGGCTGCTAGAAATGACTCGTTTATAACAGCGGAGTTTGCACAACATAGAAACGGGTATGAATGTAAAATAGCCATCCACTCCCATTTGTTGCACAAAGCTACGATAAAATCATATGGATTTCTCGTAAAGACAGCATTTTAGTTGGCGAAAAATTTGACATGGTCCACAGTTTAACTCGAGAACGCTTTTTTTCGGGGTGGTCGCTCTACCATTTAAGCTAACCAGTATGCTAGTAATCAAAGTGCGAGGGCAAATTCAGTTTGAAGCGCATGGACACTGAATATGACAAATGAGTTCTGTGGAAAGCACAGTAGGTATAAGTAGCTTATAACCAGCTGCAAGTAATGTTTTTTCTTTCAAGTTTGATTTTCATAAATAGATATTAACGCAGAATCTTCTGCTAAAGCTGCTGCACGTTTCCACAGGACCCATTTGCCACATTCTGTGTGCTTTGACTTTTCAACTAATTGGCCCTTACACTGCCCATTGCTAGCCTACTGGCTATCTCAGTTGTAGAGAAACAGCCCTGGAAAGGTGTTGGTTCCAGGCTTGAGCCCAGGAACAGTACGAATTTTTTGTCTTCCTTTCTGAGAAATCAGTATGGATTTCCTGGTAGCCTTGTACAAACAGGTGGATGGCCATTTTTCAATCCAAAATAACTTGTTCTCTACACAGATGATGTATGCGAACACAACTGTGATGCCTTGAATCATGTCTGGACGAGCTGGGCTTGGAGCATGCAGCCAAATGTGATGGTAGGAGCTCCAAGTGAATGTTCTCAAATGTTCATTGTTCCAGTGCTCCCAGAACGAGGAAAAAGCTGGGACACAGCACTGTGTGCCTTGCTTCTTCCTCGCACTGTGACATAATGAAGTAGTACAAAACTATCCCGGGTTCATTGCGGCTCTAAAATGTGTTTAGCTACTTGTGATGCCGTTCAGACCATCTGCTTGCACATTCACAGGTAGCAATAGAACAGAGGGCTGCCGAGATAGCAAAGCCATAATGCAGGCCTGCGCGTGCACATCTGAGCTTGCAGAGATAGTGTCCCTGCATAGGTCACGTGCTTGATGAATGTGCAATAATGCAATTTTTTGGCAATAAAAGGTGTGATGACATATGCAATTTCTACATTTATTTGCTGCAATACAGAAACGTTCTCGATTTGTTCGAGTAGTGATTACATTTATGAAAGATATTATGCAAAGGTCGTGCTATATGTATTACTTTCAATTGAAAGACCCTGTGGCACAATCTTAATTATACAAAAGTAATATACAGCCAGCAGAGTCAACATGCGCCGCACAACTCCTCTCAAGTTTCAAGGAGGCTATCTGGGTAACAGTTGGGAGCATTCGCAACCAGCCGGACAACACATGGGTGGCCCTGAAAAGGGCCGTTTCATGGCAGGCAGCATTTGCCAAGTTTCAGTAAGGTTGAAAGTCGGGTGAATTGGTGACAGAGCATCTGAACATGTAAAGCAGCGCACAGAAAAAAAGACACAAGAGGATTAATATGATTCAACAGGACAACTGTTGCACTTGCCACTAGTTTATTCTTTTAAAAAATATGTATATAGTACATACCCACAAGTGCACCACATGCAACAATGACTTTTGCTCATAACGGTGCTTAAAAAAAAATTTGAATGTTGTGCATATGTGTATTACCCCCTCCTTTTTTTCCCTTCAAAATAAGCTAATTGCAAGTGCAGTGGTTGGCCTGTTCAATTGTATTCCTCCTTTCATGTCTTGTTTTGTGTGCTGCTTTACACATAAGATGATCTAAAGCAGTCTTGGTTCATGTTGGAAGGTAGGCGAAGGAATTTGCTGCACTCGCAGGACTTCGTGGCCTTTTGTGTTGCAGTGGCTGCACTTCAGCAGCCTGTAGCAGATACCCAGCTCGCTGTGTGCATGTGACTTCACTCCAGGTCCGAAGTCACGGGCAAGAGAACTGACGATTTTGGCCAGCTGATCGATCCCTTGGCCTCTGTGCACATGGTACCCATCAATTGCTAAGAACGCACGTCGTGGCTCTTTCGAGGAATTGAGAAACCGATGCTGTAGGAACAAAAAAAATTAGTGCAATTAGGAAAAATGTGATGCATTGAGACAAGAAAGAACTTGCAGATCAACTGAAGTCACTAAACAAAAAGAAAGGGAAGTGAACAACATGGGAGCACAGCCTACAGTTTCATAAGATAATGGAAAAATTTGGCAACATAACGTGTTGCTAGTATGCTGCAATGTGAAATTTTTCACTGCTAGATGGGGCTCAGCGGAACTTTTGAAATCAATACACGCTCCTTTGAATGTTTGCATTGCCCTGTATATGTGGCTTGCACCAATATCACAGCTTGAAATTACATAGCCATCCCCCGTGTGTCGGAACGGAACTAAAACCAAAAACAAAAACAGATATTTTTGGCCGGAACGAAAATAACAAACGTTATCTATTATTTCATTCCAGAGTGAAACCGAAATATTTTTTATCAGTTTTCAGTTTCCGGGAAAACTTGGTGACCTGGAACAACCAAGGTCATGCAACGTGAGCAATAATACATATGTCAGGGTATAGTGTTAGCGCTTATCTCATGCAAGAATTCCAAAGTAAAGATGTTCAAATTTTATGAAAAATGAAAAGAGTGGCAACCAGAGCTGTTTATATTAGGGGTGTGCGAATATCCAATTTTTCGAATACGAATCGAATACGAATATCCACCTTCGAATATCGAATCGAATATCGAATATCAAAGGAAAATTGTCTCCACGTAACGATATTTTATTTAACATGTAGCATTGAAGAAAAAAAAACATTACAGCCGACTGGCACACAACATACACTGCTATCTCCAGAACACAATGTCCAGGCTAGCACAATGCACATCACAACACAAGCAAATATCACGGCACAATGAAAGTAATGACTACATGTTATCATGGAGAAATATGAGTTGCTCCACATGATCAGGCAGCAGGCGCTCCCTTGTCACAGAGACAAACCCCCCCCCCCCCCGCCACTGAAAAGGCACGCTCGCTTGGAACAGAAGTGGCTGGTATAGGGAGTTACATGGGGCAAAGCTTGGCCAGACTGGGGTATCTGAGGTGCCTACAGTCCGCCACCAGTCCGTGGGTCACTGTCTTTCTTCAGAAGTGGTCCCGCATAGTGAACGAGTGGTAGTGCGGCACGTTACGGCAGCATAACATTGAAATGTACGGTTACATGATATCCAACAGCGCTGCACGTCGGAGATGCACCAGCAATAAATCATAGTATTGGGCGCTCGTCGCAGGCAGATATCGTGCCTCGGATACTAC